>NC_056738.1:421494216-421539216 GCF_019279795.1 Protopterus annectens | reverse complement strand
TTGACAGGCCACAATGCTTTGCACCTATCGCCTGTGGGATTCCGAATACTGGCTAAGGCTATTGCTGCCCCTATAGTGCCTTTTTTAGCCAAGGTTCAAATAACAAATTCACCACTGTAACAGGAACAGGCAAGCAAAAACTGAGGGTAATGCTACTCAACACTAGAAGTCTAAATCTCAAAATGCACTCACTCGAGGCACTCCTTAAAATGGAGAACATCGATATCTGTGCAGTGACTGAGACCTGGTTCAAGGCTCCAGAGAACACCCCTGCACTACCAGGCTATAACTCATACCACACTTTTCGGCCATGTAACCTGGACCGAAACACCAAAGGCGGAGGTGTGTCCATATTCATTAAGGATATCCACACCGCCAGGCTAGTTGCTCAGCATAATGCATCCGAGGTTATCCAAGTGCAACTAACTCTGGGCAAAACTGCAATCCAAATTATAGCTTGCTACAGATCCCCCACCAAGCCCCAGGATTCCCACTCCTCTTTTCTTGATGTACTGGGAAATATTAGGGTTCAACCAAACACCCTAATAATGGGCGACTTCAACTACCCTACCATTAACTGGGAAAAATACTCGTGTACCAACTCCTTAGCTCAACGCTTTCTGGAATTCATAAACTCCAATGCCTTGGATCAACTTATCCACACCCTCACCAGGGGCAACAATATCCTAGACCTAGTCATTACCAACATGAGTGACTCGTGTTCCACACCTGAAGTCAACTACTCATTGGTCTGATCTGAACATAAGCTAATCACCCTTGATATCCACATCTCGTCCCCACCCCCATTAAGGAAACCACGGTAAAAAATTTCTCCAAAGCCAACTTCATGCTTCTTAAGACAGAAGTGGTGAACTTCATGACACCCATGCAGATGGACAGTACAGTTACAACTGCTGAATCCTACGCAAATTCACTCTATAAGCACTTACACGAGTGCATGGATCATGCTATCCCAAACAGAACCAAGACGCTATCCTCCAAAAAAAGGAAGCCAATCTGGTGGTCCCCTGCCATAAACAAACTGTACAACAGAAGGAAGAAACTGTTGCAAAAGAGAGTAAAATCCCATGAGTGGAGGAGCTCCCTGGTCAGCCTTAATAAGAAGCTGAGATCCCTTATAAGATCCTCCAAAGCTAGCTACAAAAACAAAATTGCCACTAATTCTAAGGACAACCACAAAACATTCTATAGCTATGTCAAGAATCTCGATGGCAACACTCAGATCTACTCTGAGTTACAGCACAACGGCACAAAAATTACAGAACCAACTGATATTGCCAACATCCCAGCAGATAGGTTCAATGCTAACTTTACCCCCCCCCCCTCACCCCCTAAAGGGCCCATATCTATACAGGAAGAATGCAGAGTCCCTGTAATCACAATTACGCAGGTAAAAGCTGCACTCTCTAAAGCCAAAAACACAGCATCCATGGGACCGGACAACATCCCAGGCTGCATTTTACACGAACTTCAGAATGAACTGGCTCCCTACTTAAGCACCATGTTTAATAATAGCCTTGCATCAGGCTTTGTGCCCACTGAACAGTGCACAGCAACAGTTATCCCACTCAACAAAGTGGGAACTACCACTGATCCCAGGAACTATCGACCTATTAGCCTGACGAGCCTGGTCTGCAAGGCTATGGAACGTATCATCATGGAACTCATAAACAAAGACATCGGTAACCTCCAAACTCTGGATCCCACCCAGTTTGGGTTTGTGAAAGGCAGATCATGCCTCCTGAACCTGATCGACTTCTTTGAGGCAGTCACCAAAGCCGTAGATGAGGGTAAGGTGGTTCACACAGCCTATCTTGACCTCACCAAGGCTTTCGACACCATCCCCCATTCTGGAATTATAGCTAAACTCACTAAACTAGGTATAAATCCCTATGTCACAAGATGGACTGCCAACTGGCTCACTGACAGAACACACACTGTAAAAGTTGCAGACTCCAAATCTGACCTCAAAGCAGTGACAAGTGGAGTACCACAGGGTTCCATCCTGGGACCTCTCCTGTTTGGTATCTACTTCTCTGAAGTACAGGCTAACACATAAGGCCTCTGGCTAATGAAGTTCGCAGATGACTGCAAACTAGGAGCCATAGTCAAGTCCCCAAATGATGTGGACATCCTACAGAAGGGCCTCGCTGATACAGATGCCTGGTGTCAGAGCCATGGCCTCAAGCTCAATGCCAAAAAGTGTCATCCCCTTTGGTAAAAACTCTGTACCCATGAACTACCACATGGGCAGAAATCTACTTAACACTGAATGTGTGATAAGAGACCTTAGGAATCAGGTGGACGGAAGTCTCTCCTTTGATAGTCACATCACCACAGTAGTCAGGAAGTCCTTCTACATGGCACACGTCATCATAAAAGGGTTCTCATCCAGGAAAAAAGAGGCCATTGTTCCCCTCTACTCAACACTCATTAGACCCATTATAGAGTACAATGCCCCTTTTGGAATGTACCTCACAAGACATCTGCAGCAGCTGGAAAGGCCACAGAAGTACCTCACAAAGAGGATTACTGGCCTCAAACAAATGCCCTACACTGACCACCTCAAAAAACTCCAGCTTTACTCTGTAGCATATCGCCTACTCCAAGGTGATCTCTGCCTAACATATAAAGCTATGTCAAACCCAGAGCTGTTGGACATGTTACACCTAAAGAAATCCCAATCCCACCGAGCTACACGCTCTAGGGACCTAAACCTTGTCAACACAATAAACAGGACATGCTGGAGGGATAGATTCCTGTCCCAGAGACTTCCCATACTCTGGAACAGGCTACCCATCTATGTCAAGCAAAGTTCTTCATTAGCACTCTTCAAGAAAAATCTTGATGAGTAGATGGGAAATAGAAAATACACCCCGGGAATCACTTCTGTGTCTCTGCTCGACAGTGGCACAAGAAAATAACTTTCTTGGGTGGCGTAAGCCAGGGAACCTTGTTGGCTAGGCTTACATAGGCTCTTGGGCTAATAGCCTAATACCTACCTATGAACCTATGAATCTATGAACCTAAAATAATTTATAAGATGAACAACAGCATTTTGAATGCAGAACAAATTAAAATGTTTAACAAATCAGTTATAAGTAAATTAACTAATAAGTGCTTAGTGGAGCTGGTCTGCCAAAAGAGAAGTACAGAATGATTTTGTGTTACTGCTGACCAAGGTTCAGCAAAAGGAATACCAGATCCAGCCACCAGGAAGGACAGTGAAGCACTGTGCAGACAGTTCTGCTTTGGATGGAGAACTGGACAAGTGTCTGTTAAACTGTAGTCCATTCTGATGGCTGAAAATATGAACATGCCAGCACTTATTTGCCCTGAACAGACGGAAAGAGGACAGATGGGGAACCTATTATTCAATGAATCATGCTACAGTGATGTCCAGCATGATGTAGTAGGAAAGACATCATTAATATGTCAGAGATCATCAAAGCTGACATGGCTGCACATTGATTGTCTGTGTCACACTTGGACAACATGGAGAAGATTTACATTTCTTTTCACATTTTGCCTTTTCTCCAAGTAAGTGCAATCCCAGAACAGGTGTATATATAAGGATTTGGGGTGTAAGGGTTTTCCCATATATCAGGGTGCGGCAAGCATGCCTCTCAACATAAAAATAACTTTTATATGTTTTATTGTTGTTTACATATTGCTTGTTTAAGGTTGCAACATTTTGAGTGTGTTTGCTGATGTTGTGGGAGGTGATCATTCTTAGTAAATCCTGAGCAGGCATTGTTTTTCCATGTATCCTGTTTTATTTGCACAGCTTAGTTCATCACAGTGAGGAAAAGAAAAACATGAGTGTATTCAAACAAAATGACTCTCGTTTAAATTTAGCCATTTTCTGTATTCAAACAGAATGACTCTCATTTAAATTTAGACTTTTCTGTACTCTTCCGTTTTCTGCAACTTTCAGTTCAATTTACCTGCTGCCATCAATTAAGGTGACTCTGGAACCATAACTATATTTGGGGCATTAAGAAAGTCTGACAGTACAAGACAGTTAATCAAATGTGCAGCCTGTAGTGAGTACAAACAATTATGAAAAAGAAATAAAAAAAATACTATATAAAAATTAAGGGATGCAGTGATGTAACAGTGAGGAAGGGTCAATGCATATACATACACAAATATATATATACATACATAAATATATATATATATATATATATATATATATATATATATGTGTGTGTGTGTGTGTGTGTGTGTGTATATGTGTGTGTGTGTTTGTGTGTGTGTGTGTGTGTGTGTGTGTGTGTGTGTGTGTGTGTGTGTGTGTGTGTGTGTGTGTGTGTGTGTGTGTGTGTGTGTGTATATGTGTGTGTGTGTGTGTGTGTGTGTGTGTGTGTGTGTGTGTGTGTGTGTGTATATGTGTGTGTGTGTGTGTGTGTGTGTATATATGTGTGTGTGTGTGTGTGTGTGTGTGTGTGTGTGTGTGTGTGTGTGTGTGTGTGTGTGTGTGCATATATGTGTGTGTATATAATTTAGTTATTGAAAACAATATGTACTGTTCTTTGCAGTTTACTTTACTGTACAGCACATTGTACAGTATAATTATTGCCCTCAATATATGCTTAATCTTGCTGTGACTCTAAATGTCTGCATTGCAGGGATGTTATTATGTGATAGATATGGCAGTTTGCATATTTTTATTAGCTTCTTCCTTTGTGTAGATTAGGCTAATCCTGAAATGAGTCTGCTCTGGATCAGTCTATTAGCCCAGTTAACAAATGGGCAAAGAAATAAAATCTTGAACTAAGTAACATGTCAAAATATCTTATCTAATACCATTATACGTATATTGCTTAGCTATCTGACAATTTTCATAACTTTTTATCAGTCCTCATCCCATTTTTGCATGACCGTTTTATCTGTACTTATATACAGCAGTGTATTCAAAGAGCAACATCTCTTTCCTCCTGCATTGTGACTATTTTGGCAATGTTATAGAAAGACAAACAAGCACCATTTTTATTCCTTTATTTACTTAGTTGTTTTTTATTTTATTAATGTGTTGACACAGTAAACCAATTAGGAATAAGTGGCTGACTGTTTTCAGGAGATTCATGAGATCGTTGTCTAAGAGAGTATCTCAGAGTCACACAACAGGCAAGTGGAGAGTGAGAGGAATCAAACCCAGGATTACAAGAAGAAGGTTGGTGCAGGTCATAGCTTAAAATCTCTGTGGTAAACTGTCAGATGCCATCATCATCACTATCATCTGCTTCTCTCTCACACCTTCTTCTCTCTCAGTCTCTCTCTCACACTTTTTCAAATCCACTCAACCACAAACCTAAGGAATCAGACCTGCTATACCTGTCCCCCTCTCTGTGAAAGAATTCTGGACAAAATAAATATAATGGAGACAACGGCCTAAAACTGGAGAGAGGTTATAAACATTGTTCTTATACAAATAGAAAGTTGTTAGAATAACAGGTTTTGCACTTGAATGTATTTTCTGAAGGATATGAAGTCTGAAGCTCAAATGCCTGTCATCATTTACTGGGTTTAATCCTCACTGAGTTGTCAGAAAACCACACAGTTTATGAGGAACAGACCAGAAATATGGAGCAAACATATATGGACAGTCTGCAAAATTCTGGACAGTTGAAAGGTATGCAGATGCCCTCTAAAGGTAAAGATAACTTATCTCACCAAGTCTGCCATTCCCTAAAAAATAATTAAGTTCCAATTTAGTATCATATCTCTCAACTTTTTCTTCATGAAGTCTGGACAAAAAGCCAACAAAAAATGATTTATTTGTTCCATTTTATTTAACTTTGCTGTTTTTATTTTGCTTTTGTTAGCTAGGTTTGTCCATCTGGCTTTAGTCAAAAGCCCTTTTTCATATTACAATCATTTTAAACAAACATTCAGTAATAATAATGAACAAACATTAAATAATATATATCAACAATTACAAATGTTTTTGCTAATTAGATTATACACATATGAAAAAAGAGGCAACTACTGGTGCACGAAAGATACTTATGCAGTAGTAGATGTTGAACATTGAGTGTTTGAAGAGGTGCATTAATGGGTTTGTAAGACAGGTAATAGATGACATCAATAGTGCTTAGAAGTGGAGGTGAGGAAAGAAACTAGATAGGGCAGAAATGTCAATATTGTAGTTAAGAGATGGTTTGTAAAGCAGGTTAAGAGAAAATTATATATGAGGCTATCATAAGGTTTATATCAGAAGTATAGAGGTGAGGGTGAACAATGCCACAAAACAATGTATACAGCTGGGAGATGGACAATGTTTAAATATTACTCTAGTTAAAAAAGCTAATAGAACAACAGGTTTTGCATCAATATGCCTTGTAAGCATTTTATGGGAAGCATGAATTTTTAATGTCTGGCATTATTGATTGACTGTAATCCTTAGTGTTTTCCAGAAAATATGAAGCAAAATCAGAGATATTCTGTAAAATCACAGACATTCTGTAAAATCAGAGATATTCTGTAAAATTGGGGACATTCTGTAAAATCAGAGATATTCTGTAAATTCAGGGACATTCTGTACAATCAGAGGTATTCTGTAAAATCAGGGATGTTCTGTAAAATCAGGGAGAGCTGAGAGCAATGATCCAGTATCATGTCATCTCTTTTTCTTGTTTATAATGTATTTAACCCAGTGAATTTTATTACTATTTTTAAAGTCTACAGACACTTAGGAAACCACTTAACCTCTTCCTATAACCTGTTGTTTATCTAAATACTTCCCAAGTTTTTTTTCTAAATTGTCTCCTGTATATTTTCTGATCATTGTACCTTGATTTTATTAGGTTGTTTTATGAGAAGGCAGTATCTACCAAGGCTTTGCAGATTCCATTGAAGTACATGAGTGACTTTATGGCGTTGCACCTTACTTTCATGAAGGCGTACTTATTAGCTGATACTTGTCAATATTCATATGGTTTCTAGTAAAGCATATAAAGAGTTCTCATTTTCTGCCTCCTGATTTCTTTCACTCTCTTTATAGCTTCATGAAAAGGAGCCTTTATAATTATGTACTGATCTAAACAGGGTACTAATAAAACATATTTGTTTGGTTTAAGTGCCACTTTGTATACATTGTCATTAGCTTTTTTGGTTTAACTGCCACTTTGTATACATTGTCATTAGCTTTCTCTGGTTCTATATCATGTTGAATTTCCATCATTTACATCATGTGATGCACCTTTCAAAGCTCTTTTTACAAGTTTCCATATACTTTACCATCACCAATACCCCCACCCCAAAAAAAAAACCTCTCAGAATTCCTGAACTATGGATTCTTTCCCTGGTCTTCTTCCCCACATGGTACATTTATTTGCACTTCTTTGAATTAATTTTAACCTTTCATCCATCTGACCATTTTTAGTCCTGCCAGGTTATGTTTCTTCCATTCTATTCCACATTATCTGCACACATTCTTAGATATTTGTATATTCTGGTATATTTTTTGCAATAAGACTTAACTTTCTTGCAGCTCTCTCTGCATTGCCATTTATATAAGTAATTTGAGTCTGAATGTGGTGGTACAGGATGATATAGCTATCGTTCCTCATTGTGGACTATGTTAACTAATATCTTAGGTGTTCTCATGTCAAAACTTCTCATCCTGAAAAATCTATGTTATGATCTACTCCATGGAGGAATAACTCTGTATTCATCTTCTGTGTAGTCTTTTGTCAGACATCTCATAGAAATCCTTGTAATTCATGTCAACAGTTATTGTCTGATATGGCATTCTTTCTAAATTCAAGAAACCTTGGGTCCATTGCATCAATGACTGCAAGCAATGCAGCACTTCTTTCCCTTCCAACCAGGTGTGTTTATGGTACAGAAACCTGGGCAGTAAAGGACAAGCAGTTGAGGAAACTAGAGGTGATGGAGATGAAATACCTGAGATGGATGGTTGGATGCACACTGTGAGACAGATGAAGGAATAAGGGCATAAGAGCAGAAGCCAAAGTAGCTCTAATTGCAGAAAAAGTCAAAGAGAACAGATTATGGTGGTTTGGTCACATGTGCAGGACAGAAGAAGACAATGAGATGAAGATGACTTGGGACAGCGAGGAAGAAAGCAAGAGGAAATGAGGGCATGCAGCAAAGAGGTGGATGGATTATGTGACAAAAGATGTGCAAAAGTCTAGCATGGCTGTCGAAGAAGGTAGGAGACTGGTATTGAATAGACAGAGATGGTGACAAGTGACTCGACACCCTGACCCCATGTAGAAAATAGGAAAAAGGTGGTTGATGATAATGATGTATCATAGATGTGTAGGGGAAGTGTACTTGTTGACTGTGTACTCTCTAGTCCATACTGATAATCTCAATGTTCCTCAGCAAGTATCTGGCCTACCATTTTTCTAGTAAATTATTCATCCATGATCACAATAATTCTCCTGATCTTTTATCTGTCATGATCCACCCTTATAGTTATATGCCTTAGCAATGAAATAATGCCAATGTTAATCTAATGTTGGATGTTACTCATACTTAAACTTGGATTTTCTTAAAAATATTAGGGTGACTTTTTCATGTAATACCAGCACTAGTAAAAAACAAAAAACACGTGTTGTATGGAAATGTCCTACTCTATATAAATAAGTCACGGATGCATATCTTCCTTTGGCAATAACCGCCCAATGGCAATGCAACAGTATTGCAATGGCTTGTGCTTTTTTGCTGTTGAGATTCATGCTCATGACTTGTAGCATTTTGCCTGCTCACGCTTTCAGCTACCTCTTATTGCCTGAAAACTAGCTGATGAGTGTCAGTGTCACACAAGTTTTAGTCCGTATTGCCTGGTCGTTGTGCTCTCTGCAGGATCGAACTGCTTCAGATTCTTCCCTTTCCCATTTGTTTTTCTGCCCATCTACAGACTCACTGATGATGTTTCTATAGCATATTCATCTCTTGCTTCACCCTCCCAACTCACATACAGATGTGTTGTACAATAATTGTATTACTACTGCAGCATTTATTGGGAATTAATCTTCAAAATCCGAGGCAAGTGATGTTGTGATTCTTATAACAGCGAATGGAAGGTAGGGGAAAAAAAACAGCAGTGATAAAATTTCTGCAGATGTCAATTCCATTACTCCCTCAAACATACACACACACACACACACACACACACACACACACACACACACACACACACACACACACACACACACACACACACACACACTATTCCTTTGTGATTCAGTAAAAATGTTAACAGACATCAGTCAGGTCAGTCACCATTTCTTCTATATGATTTTCCACCAGTTTGTTAATTCCTTAAGTATTTCTGCAAATCAAAGTATCTGAATAGAAACATTTTGCATTAACAGTAGTTCTTTAGACACGGACATGTAAATATAAGTAAATGCACATGCACAGACCAACACTCATAATTATACAATTTCATTACAATGACTAATAACAAAGCTCCAGGCAAACAAATAAAACCTGCACCCATCCAAACACAACCCCACTATAGCAAGATATTATGCTTACACATTGCTATTGTAATAATCCTAAGTACTTACACATTGCTATTGTAATAATCCTAAGTACTTACACATTGCTATTGTAATGATCCTAAATACTTACACATTGCTATTGTAATAATCCTAAGTACTTACACATTGCTATTGTAATAATCCTAACTATTACTGCTCACATTTCCTCTTATCACATCAGCCTAGAAGACTCAACCTGCACCTACACCACCTTCACCATCTATCCACATAAACGTAAACCTATCAACGTTATTATATCCTCCTCTATCTTTAACATTTCAAACTTTCAGCACACGCACTACTCTCTACTTCCTCACCCCGATATCACTTTTCTCAGAAATATGATAAGTGCATAGTTAAAATCTTAAAAACTTTAGTTATTATAGCATCCCAACTAACACTCATTGGGGACATTCAGCCAAATCCTGGCTCAAACACCATTCAAAACTAGTCAACTCCATCGTGTGCAAAGTGGGGTCATGTGCAAAAAAAAAAAACTTTATTATCTTTATAAGACCAGTCAGATCGCATTTCTATACTTTGATACTATATGACATACTTCTGATGGAATCACGTTAACTCACATTTTAATTCTTTCAATCTCTAAACCATTTTAAGGCACATTTGATGTTTAGGCTTTCACTAAGACCTGGGCTGACATCTGCTCTAAGTTTGATCTGCCATTTTAGCTCCCGGACTTGCAAGAGAGTGTCCACATCTCCTATGAACTCAGTTATTCTTTCTAATGCCATAAACTTAAAGCCTGTGAAGTTCAGGCAGAGTGTGCTATGTTTAGCTAAGGCATTCAAACTGTCCTGTTTGCGGATTGCTGCGGTATGTTCCTTTATGCGGTCACTTAGCTTTCTGTTGGTTTTGCCTATATAAAAACTTTCACAGCATACACAAATAGCACAGTAAACCCCATTTTAGAGTTGCAGTCAAAGTGGTCATGAAATTGGACAGTTCTATTGCAGTGCAGGAAAGAGATGCTGTTGCCCTTTCATACAAAAACACAGGCCACGCATTTGCCACAGTTATGCATCCCAAGGTCTGTTGCTATCCCTTCCTGCAGGGATGGGCATTTGTTTTTCTCAAACGAACATCCTAGGGAAGAGGTTCATTTGAAGCAAAAGTTTGGGGCTGCCCCAAGTACAGTTTTTAAGCCTTTCTCTCCCTCGAGGATGTCCCAATTGTTGATAAGGACTCCTCTAATTCTGAACATGACAGTGGACATAGGCAGGGGGAAACTCGCCACCCAGTCCCTTTTGTTTGGACTGTTTGGTGATCTTGCTGTGAAACCAATTTCCAGGATCGGTGGATATCTGGAGTGCCTGTGCTGTAAAACCTCTTGGAAGAAATTGTCCACTAAGTGCTCCGGGTATTTTTGTTCTAAAAATAAATTTCTAAGGTAGAAAGAATCCTTCTGTCAAGAAAACCTCATCTTTGTAAATAAGTCTGGAAAGCCGGATAAGCTGCCCCTTCACAATGTTCTTTTTCATGAATTGTGGGTGTTGACTGCTGAACTCCAAATAATTATTCCTAAAGGTGGGCTTGCGGTAAATATTGGAGTCGAACCGGCCACTTTCTGGGTCTATTGTAAGGTGGATGTCTAGAAACTGGGTTGCCGTACCAATGTGTTCCACTGTGAGGGTCAGGAAGTCCAGACTGTGAAAGAGGGTTTCTAGGAAGCTATTCAGGGAAGGTCTGTCCCCCCTCCAGACAAAGAAGACGTCATCAATGTAACATCTGTACATTATGGTGTTGTTGAAATCGGGAAGTGTTTCAACTTTTTCCATTTCCCAGGTGCTGAGGACTAAGTTCGCATAAGCTGGGCCCATCTTAGACCCCATGGCTACTCCTTTCTGCTGATGGTAAATTTTCCTGTTGAACGGAAAGAAGTTATTCTTTAATACTGCTTCTGTAAGCCTGCATACAGTATTAATCTTAATCACACTCAGGTTGGAGTGCCTGCTTAAGTATTGCTTAAGTATTGTCTGGTAAGGGTCAGTCCTTTGGTGTGGGGGATGTTCGTGTTGAGTGCTTCTACATCCAAGGTGAACAAAAAATATTCCCCTCCATCCAGTCTAAGTTTGGAGATATCACTCAGAAATGCCCAAGAGTCCTTAGTGTAATATTTGTTAAATACATTACTTCAAGTAGTTTATTTAAATTAACACAACAGTTTCTATCCAATAATAATGTAACAACAGTAGTCTTACAAGGTGCTGTCCGCATCTTCATTATCATTAAAAAGGTCCTATTCAGTCTCCTACCAGGATTGATAAGTCATCCAATAAGCACTCCACCCTTGACTGATCTTAACAAATAAACTGGACCACTCCTCCCACTCACAAAAAAATCAAACCAACAAAACAAACTATTTTCCAACCAATAAGGAACAAAAAGCACCATCCTCAAAAACTGCAATTGGTCACCACTTAAACTACTTTCCCTAGATGAGGCTTTGAAATATTTTAACACTGCTTTCCTTTCTATCTTAAATGCACAGGCCCCTCTCAGGACTATAAGAGTTAAATCTAACTTTGCCCCATGGCTTAACAAAGAAACTAGGAGACTGCTAAAAGTAAGAGACAAAGCCTGGGAACATTGGTACAAAACAAAATTCCAAATTGCTAAACAAACCTTTGGAGAACCTAGAAACAAAGCAAAGAAACAAATTAAACAGGTAAAAATAAACTACTACTCTGAAATCCAAACTTAACACTGAAATAACCCACAAAAGTTTTGGTCAGCTATTAACAACATATTCCTTCCTGGCAAAGCCAGCACCCCCCCCCCCCCGCCCAACTACTAACAATAATTCAGATAACACAGCCACACAATTCAATAAATACTTTACCAAAACTATTCTAGCCCTCTCTAACATACAAACATCCTCTAAAATACCACATACTCCTTTATATAGAAAAAAATAATTCCACCTTTTCCCTTCAGCCTGCCTCAACCGGGACAATAAAAAAACTACTTAAGAAATTAAAACCCACTACACTAGCTGCAGGTAACTTATCAGCAGAATTTTTAAAAATAGCTGCCAAGGGAATTGCCTACCCAGTATCCATTCTTATTAACATATCCATATCTGAACAACAAATCCCTGTCATTTGGAAAACTTCCCACATTATTCCACTTCACAAAGGAGGCAACTCAACAGTCCTGCCCAACTATCAGCCTATTGCTATCTTATTCCCTCTATCTAAGATACTAGACAAAACTGTATATAAGTAAATCTTGGATTACCTGCTTACTAACAAACTAATATCCAATACCCAACATGGCTTCTACACATACCACAGTGCTACATCTGCTCTGATGTATCTCACTAACACTGTAAACCATCACAGAAACAATAGTAAATTCGTAACCTCTATCTTTCTAGACCTATCCAAAGCCTTCAATATGGTCTCTCATAACAAATGTTTACATGTCCTCTCCAGCCTGAATCTAAGCCAATCTACTCTTGCCTGGTTCCAGGGCTACCTATCCAGGCACCAGCAAGCAGTAAATTGGCAACAAAGTCTATCATATCTTCTCCCTGTGGACCTAGGAGTTCCCCAAAGCTCTTTCCTAGGCCCCCATCCTCTTCCCAATATGTACAAATCACTTGCATACCTGAGTCCCACATGCCTCACTCATTCAGTACGCAGATGATTCTGCTCTGATATGTGCCTGCCACTACCTTACAAAAACTGCAGACAGAAGCACAGGTGTCACTCTCAGCAGAAGAAACCTGGAAAACTAACTCCTACCTTATTCTAAACCCCCAAAAAGCAAACTTATGCTAGTCCATCCCACTAAAACTATTGTACTCCTCCCCACTGTCAATAGAGTATCAGCAAACAATACCATAATCTCACCTACACCTCACACCAAACTTCTAGGGGTCAAAATGGACAATAACATGAGATTTGACAGTTTCATTTCCAAAACCATTAGAAAAGTGCACAAAAAACTTGGCACACTGTATAGGAACATGCACTATCTTACAAAAAACACAAACTTTACCGTTGCTCAAACCCACTTGATCTCGACATTGTTCTGTGCATCCCACATACTCACTAACCTCGGAATAGCTGAGTTAGCAAAACTAGACACCTATTATAACAAAATTGCCAGGTTTGCAGCAAACACCCTACAGGTCACACCACTGTACAGCCCCCATACAACTCAACTGGTTAGAATTTCTTCAACTCCTACTCTTTAACCAACCAACTATGGCCCAGAAAATATTCTACCAACCAGATAAACCACCAGCCCTGCAAGACCTACTACAGCCATACTCCAGTGCCAGAGCTCTATGCTCCAGCAAAAAACCCCTTATAAAAATAACCACAGCCAATAACCTTACTGGAGAAGCCCTCTTCTCAAGCTACATATCCAAAATCTGGAATGCTCTACCTTCCAACATAATATCCACTCCAACCATAATCCACTTTAAAAAATACTAAAAACTCACTTATCCAACAAGTGGCTATGTCCTTGGACTCCTACTCATTAAATTGTCTCTTTCGGCTCATACTAATGCTACTGCTCTGCTTACACTGATCTTTCAAGCTGTGTTGATTATAAAGTAAAATTATTTATAAAATGCTTAATGAGGATTCCATCTGACAAATATAATAGTTACAAATGTTTTGAATGTGTATATACAGACATACCTGAATGGGTCAAAATATCCTAATGTGCTATGTTCACTGTATGTAACTGTTTATTAACTTTTATGCTACATAATGTACACAGTTGTTTCTGTAACCTGTATGTAGTTTCTGCAGCTTTTCTCCCCGAGTCTCCACTGAAAAAGGATCTGTGTCCAGTCGGACTTTCCCAGTAATCAAATGTAAAATAAAATAAATAAAATGCAAACAGACATGCACACACACACACACAAACACACACACACACACACACACACACACACACACACACACACACACACACACACACACACACACACACACACACACACACACACACACACACACACACACACACACACACACACACACACACACACACACACACACACACACACACACACATACACACACACACACACACACACACACACGCACACACACACACACACACACACACACACACACACACACACACACACACACACACACACACTTCTTTCTAAAGATTTTTTTTGTAATCTACTGCAAAAATGAATGAAATCCAATCACACCATACAAAATGGAAATGTTTCATATATACAACTGATTAAGCTTTTCTAAAAATATTGGAATAATAAAAACAATTACAATAGCAGTGCTGAGTACCTGTAAAACCATTGGGTGGGATCTCATTGAGCTAAACACAGCAAAGTTGGAAATAACCATGTTAGTCTTCTGCCTATAAACTATGCAATGCAGTTGCACAAGCACACACACTCACACACATATCCACGCATGCACACATGCTGATGGCTTTGCAGTGCTTTCCTGTTCTGGCACTAACACCCTTGTTCCTGTGTTAAACATCACTGAGCGCATACCATCAAACAATAGTGTACATTTTCATTGCTTTGCTCCACAAATAGTGCAAAAAGACTGATTCTGGCTTTGAATCACTGTACTGCACTCTTCAAGCCATGGCAAAAGGCACCACAAATAGTGCAAAAAGACTGATTCTGGCTTTGAATCACTGTACTGCACTCTTCAAGCCATGGCAAAAGGCACCACAAATAGTGCAAAAAGACTGATTCTGGCTTTGAATCACTGTACTGCACTTTTCAAGCCATGGCAAAAGGCACCACAAATAGTGCAAAAAGACTGATTCTGGCTTTGAATCACTGTACTGCACTTTTCAAGCCATGGCAAAAGGCACCACAAATAGTGCAAAAAGACTGATTCTGGCTTTGAATCACTGTACTGCACTCTTCAAGTCATGGCAAAAGGCACCACAAATAGTGCAAAAAGACCAATTCTGGCTTTGAATCACTGTACTGCACTCTTCAAGCCATGGCAAAAGGCACCACAAATAGTGCAAAAAGACCAATTCTGGCTTTGAATCACTGTACTGCACTCTTCAAGTCATGGCAAAAGGCACCACAAATAGTGCAAAAAGACTGATTCTGGCTTTGAATCACTGTACTGCACTCTTCAAGCCATGGCAAAGGCACCACAAATAGTGCAAAAACTGATTCTGGCTTTGAATCACTGTACTGCACTCTTCAAGCCATGGCAAAGGCACCACAAATAGTGCAAAAAGACTGATTCTGGCTTTGAATCACTGTACTGCACTCTTCAAGCCATGGCAAAAGGCACCACAAATAGTGCAAAAAGACTGATTCTGGCTTTGAATCACTGTACTGCACTCTTCAAGCCATGGCAAAAGGCACCACAAATAGTGCAAAAAGACTGATTCTGGCTTTGAATCATAGGTTCATAGGTTCATAGGTTCATACTAGGCTATCTGCCCAAGGGCATTTATAAGCCTAGCCCATAGTTATGTGGCTTTCGCCACCCCTTTAGTTAGAATAAAACTATGCCTATTATTTTGCTGTGCCTCTGTCAAGCAGTGACACTGAAGTAATCCCTGGGGTATATCTGCGATCTCCCATCCATTGGTCAAGATTCCTCTTGAACAAGGCCAGCGAGGTGCTCTGCCTCACATGTACCGGGATTTTGTTCCACAGCATAGGGAGTCTCTGGGTGATGAATCTGTCCCTCCAGCACGTTCTATTAATAACCATGTCAAAGTTTAAGTCTCCCGCCCTTGTGGTTCTGAGGGATCTAGATTTTTTGAGGTGAAGCATATTCATCAAATCTGGGTTTGACATGGCCTTATATGTCAGGCACAGGTCACCTCTGAGCAAGCGGTATGAGACTGAATAGAGCTGGAGTTCTTTCAGTCGGGCAGCATAAGACATATTTTTGAGACCCTTTATCCTTTTGGTGAGGAACTTTTGGGGCCTTTCCAGCTGCTGCAGGTGTCAGGTCAGATACATTCCGAATGGGGCATTGTACTCAATCATAGGTCTAATGAGTGATGAGTACAGGGGGGCGATGACCTCCCTTGATCTAGATGTGAATCCCTTCATGATCAGGTGGGCAATGTAGAAGGTTTTCCTAACTACTTTAGCAACATGAGTGTCAAACGAAAGGCTACTGTCAACCTGGGTCCCCAGATCCCTGATGACTTCTTCTGTGCTCAGTGGATTGCCACCTATATGGTAGCTAGGGGTAACCTTGTTTTTCCTGAAGGGTATGACTATGCATTTCTTGGCGTTTAGCTTTAGGCCATGGCTCTGGCACCAGTTATCCGTTTCTGTGAGGCCCTTCTGAAGGATATCTGTGTCAGATGTGTTTTCGACTATGGCGCCCAGTTTGCAGTCATCTGCAAACTTTGTCAGCCATAACCCTCCTGTGTTTGCTTGTACTTCAGAAAAGTAGATGCCAAACAAGAGTGGACCCAGGACTGAGCCCTGTGGGACACCACTTGTGACAGGCTTTGAGTCTGACATGGCTCCAGCAACTCTGACCCTGTGGGTTCTGTCACTTAGCCAGTTTGCAACCCATCTTGTGATGTATGTGTTTACATTCAAGCTGATGAGTTTTTCGATGATACCTGAGTGGGGTATTGTGTCGAAGGCCTTTGCCAGGTCGAGGTAGGCTGTATGGACTGCCTTTCCCTCATCAATGGCCTTGGTGACTGTCTCGAAAAAGTCAACCAAGTTTAAAAGGTATGATCTGCCTTTGACAAAGCCAAACAGGGTTGGATCCAAAGTTTGCAAGTTCCCCATGTCTTTATTTATGAGTTCCATTATGATCCTCTCCATGGCTTTGCAGATAAGGCTTGTCAAGCTAATGGGACGGTAATTTCCAGGGTCGGTGGAGGCACCGCCCTTGTGAAGTGGGACCACAGTCGCCGTGCGCCACTCCTTGGGTACGTATCCTGAGGTGAGGCTAAGATTAAACAGCTGTCCTAACTGCGGGTTTAATTCCTCATTGAGTTCATGGAGCACACAGCCGGGGACACCATCCGGTCCCATGGATGCTGTGTTTTTTGCCTTGGAGAGAGCAGTTCTCATCTGGGCGTTGGAGATGTTTGGGGGCTACAATCCTCTGGTATAGATATCTCTCCTTTTGGGGGAGAAGTTTGCACTGAACCTGTCAGCCAGTATGTTGGCAATGTGTGTAGGTTCAGTAATCTTCACATCATTTTGAACTAATTCTGAGCATATCTGGGAGTTTCCTCCTAGGTTTCTAACATAGCTAAAGAAGGCCTTATGATTGTCTTTTGAGTCCTTGGCGATTTTTCTCTCAAAATTTGCCTTGGATGATTTTATGAGAGCTCTTAGTTTTTACTTATAATGATCAAAGGTGTCTTACCTTTCAAGGATTTTGCTCTATCTTGTAGTAGCTTCCTCCTTTTGTTGTAGAGCTTGTTTATGGCTGGGGTCCACCAGACTGGACGCTTGCCTTTGGTACAAAGAGTCTTAGTTTTGTTTGGGATTGCCTGATCCATGCAGTCCTGTAGGTGCTGGTAGAAGGCATTTGTAAGTGATTCAGCAGTTTGAGTAATGTTTACCACTGGCTCAGGGGCCTTAAAGGAGACCACACTAGTTTTTAGAAGTGTGAAGTCAGCTTTTGAGAAGTTTTTCACTGTGGTCTTCTTTATTTCAGGTGGGGGCGGGATGAGGACCTCCAGCGAGATTAGTTTATGATCTGATCTCACCAGTGAGGGGTATACTTCCGGTGTTGAACATTGTGATCCCATGTTCATGATGATGAGATCAAGTATGTTTTCTCCTCTTGTGGGGATGGTGACTAGTTGTTCCATGGCATTTGAGTTTATGAACTCCAGGAACCTTTGGGCTAGAGTGTTTGGGCTTGAGTAGTGTTCCCAGTCTATATTAGGGTAGTTGAAGTCACCTAGTATGATGGTGTTTGGAGATACATTTATCCCCTCCAATGTTTTCAGGAAGGCCATGTGAGGTTCCTGAGTTTGAGAGGGTGGCCTGTAACATGCTACAAATTGCAGAGCAGTCTTGCCTATGGTTAATTGCACCTGGATGGTCTCCGATGCATCGTGCATTGCCACCAACCTTGAGGTGTGGGTGTCCTTTATGAATATGGACACCCCTCCTCCTTTCTTGGTGTTGTCTGGATTTTGGGGCCGGAACGCATGATATGTACTGCACTCTTCACGCCATGGCAAGAGGCACAACAAATAGTGCAAAAAGACTGATTCTGGCTTTGAATCACTGTACTGCACTCTTCAAGCCATGGCAAAAGGCACCACAAATAGTGCAAAAAGACTGATTCTGGCTTTGAATCACTGTACTGCACTCTTCAAGCCATGGCAAAAGGCACCACAAATAGTGCAAAAAGACTGATTCTGGCTTTGAATCACTGTACTGCACTCTTCAAGCCATGGCAAAAGGCACCACAAATAGTGCAAAAAGACTGATTCTGGCTTTGAATCACTGTACTGCACTCTTCAAGCCATGGCAAAAGGCACCACAAATAGTACAAAAAGACTGATTCTGGCTTTGAATCGCTGTACTGCACTCTTCAAGCCATGGCAAAAGGCACCACAAATAGTACAAAAAGACTGATTCTGGCTTTGAATCTCTGCACTGCACTCTTCAAGCCATGGCAAAAGGCATCAGGTAAATGTACGTGGCTAATGTGCATGAACTGTATTCCCAGCTTGCTGCATTTGCATGCACCTTTCTCTAGTGAGATCACTGCAGTGCTACATGCTAGAACCTCCTTACCATTATAGGGTTACAATGGTCTTTTGAGTCTCGGCCTAATAACACACTGAGTAATCCTGCTACAAACAGGATAGTACAGTGCATTTTGTGTTTCTGAATCTTGGCCATTACCTTGTAAAACAAAAGGATCTTCTGATAAAATCGAACATCAAAATACAATTAAAAGAAGCTCAAAGCAATCCTGTTCAATACTCTTCTTAAGTTTAGTCAATTCAACTGATATAGTCACTAGTTACTAAAAAGCATAAATATCAATATTGGGTTATTAATTACTAAACATATAAAATACTTTCCATCCTTCCTTCCTATCCTAAAATGTGCTCTAAAATTAGATCTTAATTACAAATCCATGACAAACTTTAAAATGGACGATTTTATTTCTGTAATATGTAGTATGCGAATGCAAGTTTATTTTATAGTAACACAGCATTTGGCTGCACAAATACCAAAATACAAACGCTGATGCTGTCTTGTTCCCTGTTAGTTTAACATTCATGTGCCTCTATCTAATTCGATGTCCCACATCACCTGGTGTGTGAACACTGGCTCTATCAGGTGCTGCAACACGCTGACCCAAAGTACAAAAATGGGGAAAAAAGGGGTTGATGCTGCTGCCAATGCTGATTGGATGTTTGACAGCACCTTATTAGATATGCAGATTTTATATCTACTGGCTGCTTTAATATTCATTGAGGTTAGTTTCACAGGAGCATAGTATACTTGGACTGGGATTCACAGATAATATTTTCCAAGTGGGACACTGTGTATGAAGCTGCATCACTAATCAAATGTGTGTTAGACACTGATTAGTGCGTGGACTCAAATGCTCACATGAAGAGGTGCATTGTGAGGACAGGATGAAGCAGCTCTGGGGTGCATGATGGCTGATGCAGTGCTGAAGTAAGGCATGCTACCAGCATGATGTAGGTTACAAGGAAGGTAGTCTAGCACAGTCAAGCCAATCCTCTTCTCCTCTGCTGCAAGTATAGCGCAGTATAGTTACAACTCACAAACATTTGGCACAAGGGCCATTATATAGACCACTGTCAGTCTGTACAATGAAGTGCCAGCCTCTCTTCATCATGTCAGTGGGAAGTGGATGGGGATCAATGATAGGAAAATAGTTCAAGGGAGAACAGCATGCAGATGGAAACCCACAAAGGTAACCATAATATATGAAAGGTGTGCAGAAAGGGTTACTTTTTGAGTGAAAGAGACCCTTTTTTCATATCTAGAAAACAAGGTAGATGTGGATGGTAATGAAAGCAGGTTATAGATGGGGGAAAATGAGGAGGGGCAGGTAACAGGGGCAGTCAGTTGGTTGTCAGACAGTACCCATATTAAGGAATAACACTCCAAATGTGTTTGAGAAAAATCCAAAAAAAAAAGGATACACACACTGGAAACTGACCACCAGGAAATGAAAACACGTTTATTCTTGAGTGCAAGTTTAAGTGCATTTGTCCTTTACATTCAATTGCACTTCATCATTAACTAGCAATTCTGTCATACACTTTGCCTCCTCACAAAAAATATCGATGTGCATTCCACAAACTAATGAGCAAACATTGACAACCACCATTCTTATTTCTCAGTGAACAACCCTTCTCAGTGCTTGGTACCAACAGGCAGAACATATTGATACTGAGATGTAGGGCCACCCATCAAAACTGCTACTGCATGTATTTACAAGACATGTTTCTTTTACACAGGGTTGGAGGTTGACATTATGGTTAAGGTGTTTACCTCACAGTGAGAAAGTACAGGGTTTGATTTTCAATAAAGGAAATTAGCTAGGCTTAATATGGTCCACAGGGGCAGCTGTCCTAATCCTTACTTATCAACACTATTTTTTAAGAGACAATGCTGTGCAGAGACAGCAGGATATCCATAAAAAGTTACTTATTCTTAAGCAACTAAGCAATGAAAACTCAACTTCAGAGGATGTGTGTAGGTACATGTGCTTGGTTCATTTGTATGCCACTGACTCAGCACTGTGTGGGCAGAAGGGATTTCTTGAGGTGATTTCTCTTCTGCTAATGAGCACAGACAGAGAAAATGCAATGTATTTTTATTGACCAAATTCATCATTCACTTGCAGTCCTCCTCCAGGCTATGATAAATGCAGCAGAAGACAGATCACCTCCAGAGACACCTTTTTTTCTATGTAGTATGTAATACACAGTGAGTTTTGTCATTTATAATAGACTTCGTTCTTATAGAGCTAGGGCTTGGACAACTCATTCAGCTGTGGGAGTAAAAGGCAAAAAATATTACACGATATTCGCACTACGCTGCAGGAAGATTATTTTAACAAGATGCCAGCTGAAACATTAAACTTTGCATCGTGTACAGTCATTACGTTTCATCTTCTGGAATAGCATATTCAGCATCCATTTTATGTTTTTATGTTTAAGATAAAAAAGCTGGACTGTAACTTCAAAAGAAAATGTTTTGCTATTGTGCAATTTTTGCAGTTTCCTACTCTTTTTTAGAAACAAGTGCATCTCTCTCTCTCTTTATATATATATATATATATATATATATATATATATATATATATATATATATATATATATATATTGTTCTATAACGAATGTCATCTTCATAACAAATTTTCTTATCCTTGGAGCTGTACAGATTTCTGTAGTCAAGCCTCTGCAACCGTCTGGGAGGATAAATTAACTCTGCAAGTGAACAGAGGTATTTTTGACTACATTTGTCATCTCTTAGTAATACCCAGATCAGCTTCCACCTTCAGATTTTAAAATTTTATTATTCCAGGAAAATGTTCTCATCTACTCAAATCTTCTTTACTTCTACCTTCTTCTTATTCAAAACCTCTTCTTCCTCTAACATTTGATTCTCCTGTTTAATCTAACTTCTATACTTTATTGTTCGTGAATCAACCTCACTCCTTCATTATGCATATTAATTTATAGAACAGAATGCAGACATTAATGCGAAAATGTTTTGCTGTCCAAGATTTCTTTTAGTTGTTTTCATTTATATTAATTTGACATTTATCTCCCAGGGAAGTCCAACTGGGATAGTATCCCAATTTGAGCTGAGGCCCAGAAGAAAAGCTCCACATTGACATAATATGGTTACAGTTAAATAAAGTTATTGCAAAGCCTAATACTGAAGAATGACATATTAACTAAGTAAAATTCAACTCCATTTCATACAGTGTGAGCCTATATATACTTAGTGCAAATAGTTGGCCAGATATAACAAGTTAAAAAAATACAGTCAATAAAGTATTCACAAGTTGCAGCTCATACAGATGACAGTAAACACACCGCGTACACTCTCTGGAGCAGGGAAGACCAGATAATATAGCCTAAGCAAAAATATATATCTTTGTCTAATAAATAGATTTTACTAATCCCTTCTCAATGATCATAGTTAAAGTATGCTGGTGGTGGAAGGAGAAAGTCACTAGTTCAGCCTGGGGTAGCGCAGGAGCAGATCCAGGTTTTATTTAGGTAGTCTTTTATTTGGAGAGGTTAGAAGTTGATCTAATTTGCAGAGGGATAAAATTCCACTTTTGACAACAGAGTACGAGAAGAGACTGGTCAGAGGATTTGTGGGGTTTATATATGCTGAGACGATGTTGTTCATTAGATCAAAGTAGTTTGTTAGGGTGACAGAAATGGAGAACAGGAGTGAAATCAGGGCAGTCATTGGCTTTGTGAATAATGTTGTGTTTGGAGATAAGCTCTATGTAATCTAAGTGGTGAGGCAGTCCCAGCCAATTCAAAGCCTTAAAGGCAATACAATGGTGGCCGTCTGTATTGTTTGTTGTTATTAGCATGTCTTTAACTGTAACTTGAAGCCTTGTTAGGATGGGATATACCATATACGAGAGAAGGGAAGTATGGAAGTAGTGCCAGGAGTCGGTTTGGTGTGTTGCTATGGAAGTTTATTCTGCCTGCAGAGCATTCCTAATTGTTGGCGAGTCTTTTTTATGTTATTTTGAACATGCAGGTCACATGAATGGTCATCTATAATCTCTCCAAGAAGTTTTGTATGGGAGATTACTACAATTTCAGTTTTGTTTAGTGAAATTATTTTGAAATTTGCTCTATCAGGCATGTGTGATTTGGGAAAAAATAAGAATTACTTTGTTTTCTTAGGGTTGGGCATTATGGAGCCAGTTCTCAACTGAGGAAAAAGCTTATTGCATGATGTGGAGAAGATGAAGCAAGTTATTAGATGCATCTATAACTGTAGAATCATCAGTATATTGTATAAGAGAGGCTGGACCTATGGAGATGTAGAGGTCAGGGATAAAGATATTAAAGAGGAGGGTTCCAAAAGTGCAGTGGTGCAGCGGTAATGTTGTCACCTCACAGCAAGAGGTTCTCCAGTTCAGTTCTCGGCTGGGGTGCCTTCTGTGCAGAGTCTGCATGTCCTCCCTGCATTTGTGTAGGTTTCTTCCAGGTGCTCCGGTTTCCTCCCACAATTCAAAGACATATGTCAGGAGCATTTCTCCATGGGCCTCCACTGAAAATTGGCTTTGTTCCAAGTTGGACTTTCCCAGCAAACAAATGTTAAATAAAAATAAAAATATCCTTGGGGTACAGTAGTGAAGACTTGGAGGTATGGAGAGAGTGTATTCTGTCATTTTACAGACCAGTGAAGAATAACTGAAAGTGCTCCAGGGCTCAACTCCACCATAAGCTATACACCAAAAGTATTTGTATAAAAACAGCTTTATTCCAAATAAATAATACTTTGGGTGTGGACCTTTTGGTGGAGTTGAGCCCTGGAGCACTTTTAGTTATTCTTTTTTGTTTTATCTAAGTGCTTTATTATTTATTATTATTTATTATTTATTATTCCAAAAGTTTTTTTGTTATTTGATTTTACAGACCAAAGCCTGTCAGTTAAATAGCTATTGAACCACAGTAATGAAGAAGGGACTAGTCCCAGGCAGTTTATACAGGTGTTTAGGGTGAGAAACTGTACCAAAAGCTTTTGACAGGTCAAGAAACAAGAAGGAACTAGTCTGCCTGAGGCCCTGTATTTGTTTATGGTGTTAGTGAATGATGGGAGGGCAGTAGTTGTACTGCGTGTTGGGCAGAAGCCATATTGGGTGGATGTTAAGAGCCATTCTTGTAGAAGATAGTGGAGGAGTTGCTTATGAATACATCTTTCAAGAATTTTTTGTGAGGTGATAATATTGCAATAGGCCAAAAGTTAGAGACATCAGCCCAGATGCCACCTTTATGAAGAGGGATAATATAGGAGTTTCTCCATAGTGAAGGTACATAGGATTGAGATATTGATCTATTGATAAGGCCAGAGACTGGGTATACTATGGCATCAGCAGCTATCTTTAGGTATTCGGGTGGGAGGCTGACAGCTGCAGTGGAGCAGGGTTTGAACTTAAGTAGAAGTTTGTTTTTTATCACTGATGTGGTGACAAGTCATAAGTGGAAGTTGCTAGCAATGGATATAGACTGTGACTTAGCTTCATGTGGTGACGCTAGAGGGGGAGTAAAGGAAGTGGCAGTGTGTATGCTGTGTGTAGAATTTTTGTTTTGGTCTAACCTGTTGTTCACTGAATTACCAGGATTGGATTTTATTATGGGAGTGGTAGAGGAAATACATGGGGGTGAAGAGTTTTTAGTTAGGGAGGTAATGCTTTGAATAAAGTTACAATTTGTAATGGAGAGTTGTTATGAGAAGGGTTGGGTTCTTTGTTTGAGCCTGTAAATAACAGGTTATGTACTGATCTCCAACATTTTTTGAGTTCATTTTTGTATTGAAGTTGAAGATGGCTGGCTATAACATTGCTTTTTATTTAGGTTAACTTGTTTTTACTCAGACTGTACACATCTCTATGAAGTTGCAGGTTATAGGGAGTTTTAAGTTTAAGACATTCTTTCCAAGCTTGTCTCTGTTAGACATTGTAATTTTTGTCTGGGTTGTGAGCCATGATGCTTGGTTAATTTTCATTCATTTTTTGAAGAGAAGGGTGTGGCTGTTAGAGAATTTAAGAATACCGTATTTAAAGTATTGACTGCCTCTTTACATGCAAGAGTTTTTATGGCAGATCAATTAAAGGGTTTCAGTGTATTGATGAAGGAGTCTTCATTGAATTTAGAAAGGTTTCTGGTTGTTTTAAGTTGGTGAGTGCTAGGTTGGTGGTGATATTTCTATGACTATAAGCTGGAAGGTGGATACTATGTGATTTTAAACAGGTTCCAGAGGATGTAAATTTACCAGGGCCAGAGACCAGTACCCAGTGTAGAACTGCACCTTTATTGTTAGTATTAAATCTAGTGTGTGTTTTGATAATTTGTATGGAACCATAAAAGTTTATACTTGCAAAGGGAAAGTCTGATGTAAGGTTTTGCCAGTCAAAATTTACATCTCCTAGTTGATTTTTTTTCATAAGGTTTATAATTTGTTGTCCAGGAGAGGATTTCTTCTAAAGTTGCCATATTATTTCCAGGTGGGATATAGACTGCAACTAATCATGGCATTTTTTATTGTTAAGGTTCAGCAGTGATACTAGTATTTTGGCATTTTGGAATTTCGGGATGTTGTGTGACTATGGAGAGAGACTGTATGAACTTGGATAAATTAAGACTACCCCTCCTGCATTCTTATGGGGCCTATCAGCTCTGATAATACGAGTCTATGTTAGAACATCGAAGTTTCAAAACTTCAAATGTTCTAATATCGACCCCTATTCAGCGAAAGCTGAAAACATCGAACATACAGAACAGCAAATTTTTTCCCAGGAAAAAATTGCTGTTCCAAAACACATACATACAGCACAAGCACACCAAACAAACAGCAATCCACACACATACACCTAAAATCTTACACCTAACCCTATACTAAACTATACACACCACTAACTATCCACTTATCTTAACCCTAACCCTAAGGTCCGTCACTATCACACACTCACCTCACTCGCGCCCTAACCCTAACTCACCTACCCCGCCCTAACCCTCACGTCCACATAATCGCAAACTTACCTGACCCACGCCTTAACTCTAACTCACCTAACTGCCCTAACCCTCATGTCCACACAATTGCACACATACCTAACCCATGCCCTACCGCTAACTCAGCTAACCTGCCCTAACCCTCGCATCCACACAATTGCACACATACCTAACCCATGCCCCTATAACTCCAGCTTAACCCTGCCCTAACCTCGTGATCCACACAATTGCACACATACCTAACCCATGCCCTAACCCTAACTCACCTAACCTGCCCTAACCCTCATGTCCACACAATCGCACACATACCTAATCCACACCCTAACCTAGCTAACCTAATCCACACTCAATCGCACACTTACCTGAACCCGAACCATAACTTTCCACCACAGTGCTGAAAATACCGAAGCAACAGAAATGGACAACCAAATTCTTTCCCTAGGAAAAAATTTGGTTTTCTGTTGCTTCGATATTTTCAGCTTTCGCTAAATGGGGATCGATATTAGAACATTCAAAGTTTTGAAACTTCGATGTTCTAATATAGACCCAATAATACTGTAGTCTGGAGGGAGTAGTTCAGAATCTTAAATGTTAGGCTTAAGCCAGGTTTCTGTGATGGCAAGAATATCAGAGTTATACTGTGATATCCAGGCATGCAGCTCTGTAATTTTATTACAAATGCAACAGAGGTCAATTATGACAATATTCAATTTTTTTCAAGACAAGTGGGAGAATGAAGGGGTAAAGGGTTTGATGTGCTAGTTTTATAAGTATGGAGAGGTGGTTGTTTAATGATAGCACAGTATGAAAATATGAAAAAATATATAAAGGAAGGGAGGGTGACAGCTATGCAGCCAGCTAGACAGATAGGCAGACAGACATAGTCCGGTTTTGTAACTGTTATGATTAATATGTAATATGCATTACATGAAACTCTAAATGAATGTGTCATTCTTTTCAACTCTCATTCTTAAAACCTATTGTAGCACTGTAATTGTGATGTTGTTTAATCTATATAATTTTGTGTAGAATTGCATTTGGGCCATGTCACTGCTTTATTTACTTGTTAACCTCTGCAATGATGGTCCGTTCTGAGTATACACTATGCTGTTTTTGGATGCAGTCGCTGTATTCTCCAGTGGTTTGTGTCATGGCTGAAGAGGGTCTCTCTGACCAGTACACTTATCCAATTGACAACCAAGCAAACAAACAACCAACAAACTAAATATATTTAGTAACTTCTATCCACTCTTTACCCTTCTCATCAGTCACCCACACTAAAGTACAAACCTCATTATCTGTGTTCTGTAAATGATCATTGTTGATTTCTGGGATGTGGTATAGTTAAATGAATCCTGGACTTTCATGTACCTGTGCAATTACACTTTTCTGTTTCTTTTTGATGACTATAAAAATGCATTACACAGTGGGATCAAAACATGTATTCAATAAATTAAATTTAATACTTTTATATGTCCTTTGACAAATGTGAGTCATATATAGGATGGCATGCAGATCTGTTGTATTCCATGGAAAATAAGTTTTGAATGAATTAATCCTTAAAGGCTGGTGTAGTACAGTTCCAAATGATTGCTTCCCAGTCTGGGACAGGACCACAGCTATCGTGGTTAGGTTGCAGGAAGGGCTGACATTGGCATGAGTGCTGGACATTCTGAAAAATGTGTGGCTGAATGAGATAGTAACTTGAGGGCTGACTACTTACATGCAGCAAGACAACATGACAAAGAGCTCTATAGAAAACAAATGCTCCACTGAATCGTTGGAATATACATGTTACTGCCTGTACAATTTCACTAAAGGTAAGTTACCTAAGAAAGAAAGTGAGGGAAAGGACTTTTAGCCAAGTTGACAGACTTTCCTAGTGTCTTACAGTAAATGTGCAATCTCATGTTTTCTATAAATAGTAGAATTAGTATCATTAATGTATGTTAAAAAAGGTAACACAATCTGTGGTTGATTCTTTAATCTCATGTTTTCTATAAATAGTAGAATTAGTATCATTATTGTATGTTAAAAAGGTAACACAATCTGTGGTTGATTCTTTAATCTCATGTTTTCTATAAATAGTAGAATTAGTATCATTAATGTATGTTAAAAAAGGTAACACAATCTGTGGTTGATTCTTTAATCTCATGTGTTCTATAAATAGTAGAATTAGTATCATTATTGTATGTTAAAAAGGTAACACAATCTGTGGTTGATTCTTTAATCTCATGTTTTCTATAAATAGTAGAATTAGTATCATTATTGTATGTTAAAAAGGTAACACAATCTGTGGTTGATTCTTTAATCTCATGTTTTCTATAAATAGTAGAATTAGTATCATTATTGTATGTTAAAAATGTAACACAATCTGTGGTTGATTCTTTAATCTCATGTTTTCTATAAATAGTAGAATTAGTATCATTAATGTATGTTAAAAAAGGTAACACAATCTGTGGTTGATTCTTTAATCTCATGTTTTCTATAAATAGTAGAATTAGTATCATTATTGTATGTTAAAAAGGTAACACAATCTGTGGTTGATTCTTTAATCTCATGTTTTCTATAAATAGTAGAATTAGTATCATTAATGTATGTTAAAAAAGGTAACACAATCTGTGGTTGATTCTTTAATCTCATGTTTTCTATAAATAGTAGAATTAGTATCATTATTGTATGTTAAAAGGTAACACAATCTGTGGTTGATTCTTTAATCTCATGTTTTCTATAAATAGTAGAATTAGTATCATTATTGTATGTTAAAAAGGTAGCACAATCTGTGGTTGATTCTTTAATCTCATGTTTTCTATAAATAGTAGAATTAGTATCATTAATCTATGTTAAAAAATGTAACACAATCTGTGGTTGATTCTTTAATCTCATGTTTTCTATAAATAGTAGAATTAGTATCATTAATGTATGTTAAAAAAGGTAACACAATCTGTGGTTGATTCTTTAATCTCATGTTTTCTATAAATAGTAGAATTAGTATCATTAATGTATGTTAAAAAATGTAACACAATCTGTGGTTGATTCTTTAATCTCATGTTTTCTATAAATAGTAGAATTAGTATCATTATTGTATGTTAAAAAATGTAACACAATCTGTGGTTGATTCTTTAATCTCATGTTTTCTATAAATAGTAGAATTAGTATCATTATTGTATGTTAAAAAGGTAACACAATCTGTGGTTGATTCTTTAATCTCATGTTTTCTATAAATAGTAGAATTAGTATCATTATTGTATGTTAAAAGGTAACACAATCTGTGGTTGATTCTTTAATCTCATGTTTTCTATAAATAGTAGAATTAGTATCATTATTGTATGTTAAAAAGGTAACACAATCTGTGGTTGATTCTTTAATCTCATGTTTTCTATAAATAGTAGAATTAGTATCATTATTGTATGTTAAAAAGGTAACACAATCTGTGGTTGATTCTTTAATCTCATGTTTTCTATAAATAGTAGAATTAGTATCATTATTGTATGTTAAAAAGGTAACACAATCTGTGGTTGATTCTTTAATCTCATGTTTTCTATAAATAGTAGAATTAGTATCATTATTGTATGTTAAAAAGGTAACACAATCTGTGGTTGATTCTTTAATCTCATGTTTTCTATAAATAGTAGAATTAGTATCATTATTGTATGTTAAAAAGGTAACACAATCTGTGGTTGATTCTTTAATCTCATGTTTTCTATAAATAGTAGAATTAGTATCATTATTGTATGTTAAAAGGTAACACAATCTGTGGTTGATTCTTTAATCTCATGTTTTCTATAAATAGTAGAATTAGTATCATTATTGTATGTTAAAAAGGTAACACAATCTGTGGTTGATTCTTTAATCTCATGTTTTCTATAAATAGTAGAATTAGTATCATTATTGTATGTTAAAAAGGTAACACAATCTGTGGTTGATTCTTTAATCTCATGTTTTCTATAAATAGTAGAATTAGTATCATTATTGTATGTTAAAAATGTAACACAATCTGTGGTTGATTCTTTAATCTCATGTTTTCTATAAATAGTAGAATTAGTATCATTATTGTATGTTAAAAAGGTAACACAATCTGTGGTTGATTCTTTAATCTCATGTTTTCTATAAATAGTAGAATTAGTATCATTAATCTATGTTAAAAAAGGTAACACAATCTGTGGTTGATTCTTTAATCTCATGTTTTCTATAAATAGTAGAATTAGTATCATTATTGTATGTTAAAAAGGTAACACAATCTGTGGTTGATTCTTTAATCTCATGTTTTCTATAAATAGTAGAATTAGTATCATTATTGTATGTTAAAAAAGGTAACACAATCTGTGGTTGATTCTTTAATCTCATGTTTTCTATAAATAGTAGAATTAGTATCATTAATCTATGTTAAAAAGGTAACACAATCTGTGGTTGATTCTTTTGTACTTTCGTATGCAAGAAGTTCTGTGCCAAAAATTGCTGTGCTGTATGTCCTGCTTTGGTACAAAATGCGACCTCAGAAACAGATCTTTCATAGGTTTATAGGTTACTACTAGGCTAACTGCCCTTGCTGGCCATTTTAAGCCTAGCCAATTACTCAATGTGAGAATTAAACCCTGTACCTTGTGTCTGCAAGGTAAATACCTTAACCAGTAAGCCAACCTCCCAACACAACTTGAACTGTAGATGAAATAAAATCTAAGCAATTCTGGAAATTTCATAACACAATCTAAAGGAACACGTTACAATGATGACAGCAAATGGATGGTTGTAGAAGTGCCTGGATGTGTATTATGGCTGGCAACTGAAGTGGTGGGGTCCTTTTGTTCACTGGTAGCTGTCAATGCACTATGGTTTGATCCACTGACCTAGGGGATGGGTCTGAGCACAGTAATGTAATTGTATGAAAGCAAAAAAGCATATACAGTTCCAAAAAAATATTTTAAGGTAGACCATTTTTTGTTATAGTTGAACTCTTTGCTACACTAATGTATGTAAGTAAACATAGGGTCTATATCAGTTCATTGAAGATTCACTTCAGTGAATTTGACTTCATCAACCCCACACACACCGCCAAACTTCAGTTCCATGAACATTCACATCCACGCAAGATTAAAGTAGGGAAAGGAAGCAGTTGGCCAACAGCACAACTTTGGCCTTTCTCCAACTGTAGTGTGATCTCAGAGTTGGTATATATAGTTAGGGGGTGTGGGGGTGCAGCCCCCCACTTGGGTGGGTACGACATACTTTGGTGCATGTTCCTTTGTGATGTTGGCCAAGTGCTTTCTTTCCCTGGTGAAATCTTTTTTTGATGGGAACATTCACGGAAGTGAAGTTCAGTGGTTTGGAGTCGATGAAGTCAGGTTCGCTGAAGTGATATTGACCCATAAAAATAATGATATCCTTAAGCTGTGTAAGCTTTATATATGTAGCTCTGAATGATGTGCGCAACAGGGATTGCCTGTAGGGGCATGACATAAAGAGCTACAGAAGGAGAAGATAATGACCACAAACAGTGATCTTTGCTGTTATCTCTTGAACTTTGCAGGACGATATTCAGAAATGTGTAAAAGAAAGAAAGAGCTAAGAAACACATACACAAAAATGTATGCTAAGAGACCTACTTATTCAGATCAGTAGAAGCACAGATCTAATGCACTAAGTGTAAAGTAGATGACGGATAAAATAATATGGCAGCATGATAACTGGTTTGTGCATTGCTAGCAGGACAATTGCATTTTGCACGGTAGCACCTGACTATAAGTAGATACTGTAATGCCATTCTGAAGAAGACTTGTCTGCATCCAAGCCCAAAACAGAGAACAATAGATCAAAAGGAGAACAAAAGGCAAGAAGAAAATCATGCTGGACTTGACTGCTAGGAAAGCATCAATCAATTGACCATCTCAGGCAATCAGTTTTCAAGTTCAGTAAGGCAAAATGACATAGTTTATTATGACTGACAAAAGTTTTCTCACTGAAAATTGTGTCAAGTGTTTCCAAAGGAATCAACATCAGTTAACAGTGTTATGTGTGAGTAATTTTTTTCCATGCCTTTTTTAAATATTTTTGTTCCTCCCTCAATGTTGATCACTAGTTCCTCCTGGTGCCCATTCACTGTCTTCAGGATTCTGACACCAACAGTTCCACAGACCAGCTCTAACATTAAGGACCAGAGATGAGATCAAGGTATCCCAGTGCAGTGACATACTGCATACTGCTGCCAGGGAGAGAATCTCATTAGCTTTGTTCTCTACCCTCAACTCTCACCCCCTGCACATAACATGAAATAACACCAGCATGGAATTCCATGGATATCTGCTGGTACATCCCCAACATATATGGTGAATACCACCCTCATCGACCAAGACAGGAGCAGCAGCGGCAGCCAAAGCATGGGACAGGCAAACCAGAAAAATGTCCATCCATCCATCTGTGGTAAATATCTCCAGGTATTCATCTTAAATGTCAGAACAACTAAATCATTTATGTTTTTCCACTGTTATGCAGTGTTTTTTATAACTGTAATATTGATAGTATTCCTACAGAATTGGGTTTCTACTGAACTTAAAATATCAAGATCATGTCCTTTATGTATCCACTATAGTCATCTGAATAGAAGTTTAAGGATGTTAGTTTAACCATGAAACTATAAAGTTTTAACACATAAATATGTCAAGAAAACTTTTTGTGTAAGCTTCTGTTACATTTATTATAAATGTTCACAATCAAATGCCTCATTAAACTATGTATTGCAAATATTATCACCTGTTCAATGGTCAAAATTAGATTTAAACTGAACAAGATTTGGTGACAAGCCATCAACAGGTATTCAATTCCGTAATCTAGGAATTATTTGTATTATAAATCTACTTAAAGATGTTCTACACATTGGGATAGCAATGTGTATGTTATAATGACTGTGTCCTCTGGAATCGTTAGAAAAACATTGTAAATAACTTGTAACCTTTCCTTGAGTAATATTTTATAGGCATTGATAGCTTTACCCCTGTGATGTCTATGAATGTCTGAAGTGAAGTGAATATCAGTGTAAACATTGACGTGTTTCTTGGTAGGTTAAATGTTGAACAGACAGTATTCCTTTGGTAAATTTCCCCTGAACTGTTTCAAGTAAAGCAAGTTTGTTTCTGTCGTACGGTATGAACAAAATATGTTGTTATAATCCAAAAATTGGATAAATGTACATTTTGTATAGATGAACTAAATTGCCTTCATTTCTTAAAGCTAAAAATTTAAACATTCAGCCCATTAGATGAAAGGCATTTTCCTAATACTATTTACATGAGATGAAAGTGAAAGAAATCAGAATAAATGGATATTCTAAATCTTTTTAGTTACTGATCTTATACAAAATAATACCATCAAGGAATAAATTAAGTAAAAGCACTTGCCTACCAAAAACATTATTCCATGCTTATTTTGACTAAAGTTCAGATTAATACCTTTCCCTTTGGCTCAGGTTGAAAATTGTTGAAGAAATCCAGGCATTGATGTAAATTCCTCTTTGCTGTCTAATATAGATTCTGTCTTACAATCATCTGTGTACCTTGCTTGCCAGCAGTGATTGTTAACAACAATCACTGATAAGACTAGATTAAATAAAAAGGTGCCCAAAACTGAACCTTGAGGAACTCCTGACTGTAGAGGTAGATATTCAGAAAAATGTCCTTTTATTGAAATACATTGTCTATGGCCAAACAACCAACAGTTAATCCAGTTGATCAAAAATGGTTTGTAATTATAGTTCTTCTGTGTTGTTATAAGAGATCTGTGCAAAATACTATCAAAAGTTTTAACAAAGTCAATGTAAATAACACTGATTAATAGCGAAGGGCCAATGCCAATGTTTCTTGGTTGTTAAACTCCGTCAAATGAGTGTGTGTAGACCTGCTAAGACTAAACCCAAGTTGGCTTACATCAGAATACCCAGAGTAATTATTCAGATCCAGCAATAGTTCCTGTGATGACCCTCCACTGGAACAGGAATTAAGGAGCCACAATCCTCACCAATGGCAACAGTTGGGGACTTTCACTGGGAAGATGACAGGCACATACACAGTTTTTCCAGATGTAGCTCTCTGCATCAAGTGCAACTTCCCTTAAGAGCACACAGAGACCACAGTCAGTCCGGGGCTGGTTTCTCACTCTTTCTCCAGATCCCCAGTAAGACTCCCCACTGGCACAGCTATAGAGTTGAGATCTAAGCTGAGTGACCAAGCCAAGACCTCCAGCACCCTCTCTGTACAACCAGTGTTTCATGTCCCGGGCCATGTAGCTGATACACACACTCTTTGAGGTTTGATTTACACACACACACAACACATACACACATACACACACACACACACACACACACACACACACACACACACACACACACACACACACACACACACACACACACACACACACACACACACACACACACCTGGAAAAAGCTGGTACAGGTTTACTACCTATACCTCCTTCTGCCCAGACTATAAGGTAGTTATAACTGCCACCAGTCAACTCCTTATCAGCTACGTTAAGGCCCTTAACAAAGGGTGTCCAATCTTATTGTGTAACATTAATATTAACACAAATGGTAGTTTGACCAATAGCAAGGCGATTAGGAGTCACCCACACAGTATCACCAAATAAATATACAAGTACTCTCAAAACTTAAATATCTCTACATAGATTAGCCACAATGAAAGGTTTAAATATATTTAATAATAAATAATAAAAGAACAAGACAATAGTAAATATATATTCACAATGACATCAGAGTTCAAAAACATTTAAAACATCATCACAGAACAGTCTGAAATAAAGAGAAATATCTAAACTAAGCTTCACTATATTCCTGACTGAATCTACAGAATTATACTATAATCTAAGAACTTACTAATAGAGCAAGGCAGATGTGGTGAATGGATTTTCTAGATGTTGTCAGGTGCAAGACAGAATGCAGAATGCTCTGTCTCACTAAGAGACAGATCAAATTAATATCTAAAATATTACTGCTGGGACAGACTGCAGAATGACATCACTTCTTGTCATCTGACTCCTAGTTCCCAGGCAAAGCAACCATTGATGAAGCTGGCAGTATTTAGCATCTGCTTGTAAAAATATACAGACAATGGCTTCTCCTCACATCTCTGGCAGATGCTGGAAGTCATAAAACAATTGCATTTTTTGATGCTTTCAAGACTAGTAATTAGTTCACTGTAAAGACAACACAGAAAGTTTCCTAGTGCAGATATTGTGTCTCTTGCTTCATTTTGAAAACTGAAAGATACCATCCTTTATGGCCTAGCCATGAAGTAATTTAATTTCAGTTATCCTTCTGAAGTTAACCTCCTGTAGGCCGTGGTGGTGCAGCAATGATGCCTCACAGCAAGAGGTTCTCCCATTCGATTCTCAGCTGAAACATCTTCTGTGTGGAGTCTGCATGTCCTCCCCATGGTCGAGTGACATATAAAGACATGCGGTAGGTGCATGGGTGAATGGGCATGCCTTCTTTGAAGGTTGGGCATCAGGCTGGCAACTCGGCACTGTAAAAATCCACTGCCAATCATTAGCGGATTGGAGATCTACTGTGGCAGCCCCTAACTGGGGAAAGCCGAAAGACAAACAACAACATTCCAGTTTTCACTGTTAAAAATATATACATTTAAACAGTTACAATAGTGCATGTACATTTCTGTTCTCTTCCAGTAGGACACACTGTGGATCCATTTTAAACACAAACATTTTACAAATGCCTTTTCAACACATACACACACATCTCTACAAGCAGTTTGATATACACATGACATACAGTTATAATATATTTGTAACACAAGCATCTTATATAAATCATTTCAGTATTCACCAATGACATAATTATTTACAAAATTCCAGCTAGCTGTGCTATTTTTGTCACAGTTTCAGTAATGTACATTTGTAACATTTACATTGAATTGATGCAAGAATAATAGGTTTATAGTTGGGTAACTCCATCTTGCCCCCTATATATATATATATATATATATATATATATATATATATATATATATATATATATATTGATGTTAAAGACATGCAGGTAGGTGCGTGCATGAATGGGTGTGCCTTCTTTGAAGGTTGGGTGTCGGTCTGGCAACTCTACACAGTAAAAATCCACTGCCAGTCATGAGTGGACTGGAGTTCCTCTGTGGCGACCCCTATACAGGAAAAGCCGAAATACATTACTATATATATATATATATATATATATATATATATATATATATATATATTGGTGAAATTACTGACTTTCCATAGTAGAAGCAAAATGTAATTTTGTAGTAATATATTGTAAAATAAATACAACACTGGTGGGAGATTATCTTGTAATCCACAGACCAAATCGTGCAAGTATTTTGGTCTTGGCCCCTGGAAATGTTATTTCTGTTTTCTTTAATTGTTTCAGAAATTAAACCATTGCTGATAAGTAGACAGTTGACATTTGAATTAGTAACTAACTTGGAATTAGTGGTCATAACCAACTTTTATGCTGAATGAGAAAAACATTGTTAAACTCTTCTGCTATTTTCTTAACTTCAGATACAATTTTCCCATTTATGAATATAATTGATATTGAATCATTATTTATACCAATTAAATTATTAATAGGTGAATATCATATTTTATTTTATTATTACTATTGTAGCTAATTCTTAAATCTATTAATTGTTTGATTCAAATTTGTTTTAATTTCAGGATTGGCTTTAATCCTCTACTTCTGAAATACTCTTTTCATAGTTTTTTTGTCAAGTCAAAGTAAACTTTATTTCTCATAAAGTTTGACACAGAGGAAAAGCATGTATCACTGCACAAAATGTTGATACTCAGCCTTGTACCATATGAATGACAGTTTACAGAAGGAAGACAGATTAAATTAATAAAAAAATTAAATTAAATAAAAAATAAGATACAAAATATAAATAAAGTAAAACAAATTTGAAAGCTCTGTTTATATCAGAAACACAACAACTACAACAGCAGGAATAGAGTTAGTAGAAATATAAAGATATGCAAAAAACAGTACTATAATAAATGAGAGAGGCACACATGTAAACTTACCCACCACCAATTTTTACCATATACCATTGTATACTTTACACGGCCTTTTGATTAAATTTTGAAGCTTCTATCCACTCTATAATATGATCTCTATAAATTTGATACATACCCATACTACAATGTATGCAGCAGTTATACCATATTGAAACCAAGGTTATCTAACTGTGTTGAATATACCCTAAATGTACTACTTTTTAATACTTTTCCTTCTGTGCTTTGTATAATCTATATATTGTTTCTCTGTTGTGCTTTGTATTTTCCAATTTTTTTTTGTGGAGCTTTTCCCCCCAGCACTCCACAGAAAATGGGCTCTGCTTGGCCCAGTGGACTTTCCTGGTACCGATAAAGAAAGAAAGAAAGAAAGAAAGAAAGAAAGAAAGAAAGAAAGAAAGAAAGTAGTAAGTAAGTAAATAATTTAGCATCTCACCAGTATGTAATATTTCCAGTGAGTCACATGTACAGACTCCAAAAGAGAAATGTAGAAAGTTGTTAGAATATCAGGATTTCTGTTAGTGTGATTATGTGAGATATTACCAGCTATGCTAGGAGAAGTAGGCTAGTGTATGTGTAACATATGCCAGCATAGCTAGATGGAGTTTTGTAAAGAATTATGTCATTTGTACATCAAACTGATTTGTACAGGTGCTTATGTTGAAAATGTATTTGTAAAGCTGTATGTGTTAAAAACATACAAACTGCGGGTCATGCTGGATAGAACATAAATGCACCTTTATGTCAGACTGTATTGCAACTGTTGAAATTAATATATTTTAGCAGAGGATACTGGAAGAGAAGAAGTTAATTTCAGTCCAGCTAACTTTGAAACATTACCAACATGGGAAATCGATGCTCCACACCAATGGTCACCCCCTCGTTGGTCAGGTCTGACCATAAGCTAATCACTCTTGACATCCACATCGCACCCCCACCCCCCAGTAAGGAAATCTCTGTAAAAAAACTTCTCCAATGCCAACCTCATGCTACTCAAGTCAGAAGTGACAAACTTGATGACACCCATGCAGACAAGAACTGAAAGTTCGACTGCTAAATCCTACACTAAGGCACTGTACGAGCACATCCACTTGTGCATGAATTGTGCCATCCCCAATAGAACCAAGACACGCTCCTCCAAAAAAAGAAGCCAATCTGGTGGTCCTCTGCCATAAACAAACTATACAACAGAAGGAAGAAACTTTTGCAGAAAAGAGGAAAATCCCAGAAAAAAAAAATCCCTTACCACCCTCAGTAAGTAAAAATCCGCCAAAGCTAGTTATGAAAATAAAATTGCCAAAGATTCCAAAGACAACCACAAGGCATACTATAGCTATGTCAAGAATCTAAATGGCAATGCTCAGATCTGCTCTGAGCTACAACAAAATAGCATTAAATATACTGATCCCAAGGAAATTTCCAATATCTTGGCAGATCAATTCAGTGCAAACTTCATCCCCTAAAGAGCCCATCCCAATACTGAAAGATTGCCAAATTATCTGTTTTCTTTAGATAGGTATTTGTATTGTTTATTTGTGTTTTTGAGTTAACGTATTGTTGTTATTATTTGAAAAAAGAAAATTGAAATAAAGAGATTTTGGAAAAAAAAAAAGATTGCCAAATTCTGGTAATAACGGCCACACAGGTAAAAAAACGTACTCTCCAAAGCTAAGAATACAGCTTCCATGGGACCAGATGACATCCCAGGCTGTGTACTACATGAACTACAAAATGAACTGGCACCTCACCTAAGTGTCATGTTTAATCGTAGCCTCACCTTAGGCTTCGTGCCCACTGGGTGGCACACAGCTACAGTTATCTCACTCCACAAGGGGGGATCCACCTTGAGTCTTGGGAACTACCACCCCATAAGTCTGATGAACCTGATCTGCAAGGCCATGGAACTTATAAACAAAGACATTGGCAACCTTCAAACACTGGACCCCACGCAGTTTAGGTTCGTGAAGGGCTGATCTTGTCTCCTGAACCTGATTGACTTTATTGAATCAGTCTCTAGAGCCATGGGCAAGGGTAAGGTGGTTCACCCAGCCTATCTAGACCTCACCAAGGCCTTCGACACCATCCTCCACTGGAATCATAGATAAACTTACTAAGCTGGGCATTAATCCCTACATCACTCGATGGGTTTCCATCTGGCTTACTGACAGAACCCACACTGTAAAAGTAGCCAACTCCAAATCCAGCTCCAGACAAGTGACAAGTAGAGTACCTCAGAGTTCAGTCCTGGGACGGCTCTTGTTTGGCATCTACTTCTCTGAAGTACAGGCCTACACTAAGGGACTCTGGCTAACAAAGTTTGCAGATGACTGCAAACTGGGAGCCATTACTGAATCCCCAAATGATGTGGATAATCTACAAAAGGGCCTTACAGAAACAGATGCTTGGTGTCAGAGCCATGGGCTCAAGCTCAATGCCAAGAAATGTATAGTTATCCCCTTTGGGAAAAAACATGTACCTGTGAATTACCACATAGGTGGCAGGACACTAAACATGGAAAGTGTGATAAGGGACTTAGGGACACAGGTGGTCTCATCTTCAATAACCACATCGCCACAACAGTCAGGAAATCCTTCTATGTGGCACACCTCATCACTAAGGGCTTTTTATCCAGAAAAAAGGAGGTCATTGTCCCACTGTACTCATCCCTCATTAGACCCATTATAGAATACAACTCCCCGTTTGGTATGTACCTCTCAAGACATCTGCAACAACTGGAAAGGCCACAGAAATACCTCACTAAAAGAATCACAGGCCTAAAGCAGATGACCTATGCTGACCATCTAAAAAAACTCCACCTATACTCTGTCGCATATCATCTACTCAGAGGCAATCTCTGCTTAACATACAAGGCCATGTCAAACCCAGAGCTGTTGAACATGCTACACTTAAAGAAAACCCAATCCCTCAGAGCCACACGCTCCAGGGATCTAAACCTTATCATCACAATGAACAAAACATGCTGGAGGGATAGGCTCCTGACCCATAGACTCCCCAGACTCTGAAATAGACTGCCCATACATGTCAAGCAGAGCACCTCTTTGGCCCTCTTCAAAAACAACCTTGATAATTGGATGGGAGATAGGAAATTCACCCCGGGGATCATGTCTGTCGCCCTGCTAGACAGGGGTCCAGGGAAGTAAATATTGTGGGAAGAAATATCCAGGGAATTGTTATGGCTAGGCTTGTATAGGCTTTAGGGCTGATAGCCTTGTACCAACCTATGAACCTATAATCCCTGCTTACTGGTAAAGCAAAACTGTAAACCATCTGAACTGACCATATTACAAACAGCATTCACATAAATGATTGTTACCACATTCATTTCAAGTAATTGATTTTGTCTTTTTTTTCTTCATGTTCCTATCCCTATTTACATGTGCATGTTTTATTGCCTTTGTTTATATTGCAATTGCTGCATTTTTCATGCTACTGTTTTGAATGCAATGTGGACTGAGGCAGCAATTAGTTGCCAGTCTGTGAACAGTCAGTGTTTACAGAGTGGTAACTAATTCACTGACAACTAACTGTTGTGAGTTCAGCTGGTGGTTATTTTTTGTTTAGTCTGTGAACACTGCTCTACCCAGGTCAACAAAATGTAAATAAAATAAAATAAATTCCTTCTGTCATAATAATTTCAAGCCTATAAAAAGCCTGAAGAAGTAAAAATTTTACAGATACAAATTTGGCACAAATGCAACTAAAAATTCTGACCAAGATATTAAATAGGTCAGAGAATCCCTGAGCAGCATCCTACCATCACCCAGAATGATAGCACAGTACAAGCAGAAAATGATTGATTTCAGCAATTGGCTAAGTTTCTGGTGTCACTCTAAGGGGATCCAGTATCTGTCTACCTCGGATGACATGACTGACAAACCTCGATGCTTTGCCAGAGGTGGCCTGCATCTGACACCCTTGGACTTCTGGATACTGGCCAAGGCTCTTGCCACCCCCATAATGCCTTTTTTAGGTGGTGTTCCAAAGACCAAATTACCACAGTAACAGCTACAAACAAATGCAATCTGAGGGTCATGCTGCTCAATGCTGGAAGTCTAAATCTCGAAATGCACTTGCTTGAAGCACTTCTTAAAATGGAGAACATTGACATTTGTGCTGTAACAGAGACCTAGTTCAAGGCAGCAGAAAGCACCCCTACACTACCAGGCTATAACTGTTTCCACACCTTTCAGCCCCAGAACTTGGACTGAAGTTCCAAAGGTGGTGGTGTTTCCATATTCATAAAGGATGCACACACCTCCAGACTGGTAGCCCAACATGATGCATTAAAGATACGTCAGGTGCAGTTAACACTGGGTAAGACAGTGATCCAGGTTGTAGCCTGTTATACGTCCCCAACCATGTCACAAGATTCACACTCCACATTCCTAAGCACCCTGGAGAATATTAGGGTCCACCCAAACACTCTCATACTAGGCAACTTCAACTACCCCTCCATTAACTGGGAAAACTACTCATAGGTTCATAGGTTCATAGGTTCATACTAGGCTATCTGCCCAAGGGCATTTATAAGCCTAGCCCATAGTTATGTGGCTTTTGCCACCCCTTTAGTTTGAATAAAAAACTATGCCTATCATTTTTCTGTGCCTCTGTCAAGCAGTGACACTGAAGTAATCCCTGGGGTATATCTGCAATCTCCCATCCATTGGTCAAGATTCCTCTTGAACAAGGCCAGCGAGGTGCTCTGCCTCACATGTACCGGGATTTTGTTCCGCAGCATAGGGAGTCTCTGGGTGATGAATCTGTCCCTCCAGCACGTTCTATTTATAACCGTGTCAAGGTTTAAGTCTCCCGCCTTGTGGTTCTGAGGGATCTAGATTTTTGAGGTGAAGCATATTCATCAAATCTGGGTTTGACATGGCCTTATATGTCAGGCACAGGTCACCTCTGAGCAAGCGGTATGAGACTGAATAGAGCTGGAGTTCTTTCAGTCGGGCAGCATAAGACATATTTTTGAGACCCTTTATCCTTTTGGTGAGGAACTTTTGGGGCCTTTCAAGCTGCAGCAGGTGTCTGGTCAGATACATTCTGAACGGGGCATTGTACTCAATCATAGGTCTAATGAGTGATGAGTACAGGGGGACGATGACCTCCCTTGATCTAGATGTGAATCCCTTCATGATCAGCTGGGCGATATAGAAGGTTTTCCTTTTTCTGTGCTCAGTGGATTGCCACCTATATGGTAGCTAGGGGTAACCTTGTTTTTCCCGAAGGGTATGACTATGCATTTTTTGGCGTTTAACTTCAGGCCATGGCTCTGGCACCAGTTATCTGTTTCTGTGAGGCCCTTCTGGAGGATATCTGTGTCAGATGTGTTTTCGACTATGGCGCCCAGTTTGCAGTCATCTGCAAACTTTGTCAGCCATAACCTTCCTGTGTTTGCTTGTACTTCAGAAAAGTAGATGCCGAACAAGAGTGGACCCAGGACTGAGCCCTGTGGGACACCACTTGTGACAGGCTTTGAGTCTGACATGGCTCCAGCAACTCTGACCCTGTGGGTTCTGTCACTTAGCCAGTTTGCAACCCATCTTGTGATGTATGGGTTTACATTCAAGCTGATGAGTTTTTCAATGATACCTGAGTGGGGTATTGTGTCAAAGGCCTTTGCCAGGTCGAGGTAGGCTGTATGGACTGCCTTTCTCTCATCAATGGCCTTGGTGACTGTCTCGAAAAAGTCAACCAAGTTTAAGAGGCAGGATCTGCCTTTGACAAAGCCAAACTGGGTTGGATCCAAAGTCTGCAAGTTCCCTATGTCTTTATTTATGAGTTCCATTATGATCCTCTCCATGGCTTTGCAGATAAGGCTTGTCAAGCTAATGGGGCGGTAATTTCCAGGGTCTGTGGAGGCACCACCCTTATGAAGTGGGACCACAGTTGCCGTGCGCCACTCCTTGGGTATGTATCCTGAGGTGAGGCTAAGATTAAACAGCTGTCCTAACTGTGGGTTTAATTCCTCATTGAGTTCATGAAGCACACAGTTGGGGACACCATCCGGTCCCATGGATGCTGTGTTTTTTGCCTTAGTGAGGGCAGTTCTCACCTGGGCGTTGGAGATGTTTGGGGGGCTACAATCCTCTGGAATAGATATCTCTCCTTTTGGGGAGGGAGAAGTTTGCACTGAACCTGTCAGCCAGTATGTTAGCAATGTGTGTAGGTTCAGTAATTTTCACATCATTTTGAACTAATTCTGAGCATATCTGGGAGTTTCCTCCTAGGTTTCTAACATAGCTAAAGAAGGCCTTATGATTGTCTTTAGAGTCCTTGGCGATTTTTCTCTCAAAATTTGCCTTGGATGATTTTATGAGAGCTCTTAGTTTTTACTTATAATGATCAAAGGTGTCTTACCTTTCAAGGATTTTGCTCTATCTTGTAGTAGCTTCCTCCTTTTGTTGTAGAGCTTGTTTATGGCTGGGGTCCACCAGACTGGACACTTGCCTTTGGTACAGAGAGTCTTAGTTTTGTTTGGGATTGCCTGATCCATGCAGTCCTGTAGGTGCTGGTAGAAGGCATTTGTAAGTGATTCAGTGGTTTGAGTAATGTTTACCACTGGCTCAGGGGCCTTAAAGGAGACCACACTAGTTTTTAGAAGTGTGAAATCGGCTTTTGAGAAGTTTTTCACTGTGGTCTTTTTTGTTTCAGGTGGGGCGGGATGAGGACCTCCAGCGAGATTAGTTTATGATCTGATCTCACCAGTGAGGGGTATACTTCGGTGTTGAACATTTTGATCCCATGTTCGTGATGATGAGATCAAGTATGTTTTCTCCTCTTGTGGGGATGGTGACTAGTTGTTCTATGGCATTTGAGTTTATGAACTCCAGGAATCTTTGGGTTAGAGTGTTCGGGCTTGAGTAGTGTTCCCAGTCTATATTAGGGTAGTTGAAGTCACCTAGTATGATGGTGTTTGGAGATACATTTATCCCCTCCAATGTTTTCAGGAAGGCCATGTGAGGTTCCTGAGTTTGAGAGGGTGGCCTGTAACATGCTACAAATTGCAGAGCAGTCTTGCCTATGGTTAATTGCACCTGGATGGTCTCCGATGCATCGTGCATTGCCACCAACCTTGAGGTGTGGGTGTCCTTTATGAATATGGACACCCCCCCTCCTTTCTTGGTGTTGTCCGGATTTTGGGGCCAGAACGCATGATATGAGGTGAAACCTGTTAGTGCTGGGGTGCTCTCAGGAGCCTTGAACCAGGTTTCTGTCACAGCACAGACATTGATGTTCTCATGTTTGTATAATATAGGTTCCTGACCCAGAGACTCCCCATACTCTGGAATAGACTGCCCATACATGTCAAGCAGAGCATCTCCTTGGCCCACTTCAAAAGGAACGTTGACGATTTGGATGGGAGATAGGAAATTCACCCCGGGGATCACGTAAGTCACCCTGCTAGACAGGGGTCCAGGGAAGTAAATACTGTGAGAAGAAATATCCAGGGAATTGTTATGGCTAGGCTTGTATAAGACCTAGGGCCAATAGCCTAGTACCAACCTATAAACCTATGAACCTATGTACCAATACACTTGCCCACTGTTTCCTGGAGTTTATTAATTCCAATGCCCTGGACCAGCTCGTTCCTACTCCTACTAGAGGTAGCAACATCCTTGACCTGGTCATTACT
>NC_056738.1:421349216-421484216 GCF_019279795.1 Protopterus annectens | reverse complement strand
TTCCGGGTGCTCTGGTTTCCTCCCATTTCCCAAAGACATGCAGTAGGGGGATTAGATACCCTAAATTGGCCCTAGGTGTGAGTGTGTGTGTGTGTATGCCTTCTGTGGAAGGTTGGGCACCGGGCTGGCAACTCGACACCGTAAAACTCCACTGCCAATCATGAGCGGACAGATGATCTGCTGTGGTGACCCCTAACCAGGAAAAGTCGAAAGAAGAAGAAAAAAAAAGCTAGTCTCACTGTATATTCCTGATTGATCTAGAGTGATACTATCCCTACTTACTGAATAACGAAAGGCAAGATAATGTGGGTGAGTGGTCCTTGTTGTCAGATCCAAGCCAGAAAGTAGAATGCCTAGTCTCTCTGAGAGACTTCTCAACATAATATCTAATATTGTTTCTGGGTTGATTACACAATGATGTCACATCTGGTCATCTGACTCTGTTTTCCACACTATTCCCAACACTAGAAGCTGCTAGGATTTTAACATCTATATGTGGCCATACACATAGCCAGGGCTTTGCTCAGATCTTCTGCAGCTGCTGGAAGTCATAAAACAATTTCACCCCTCTAGCCTTCCAGCGTACCAATTAGCTCCCTGCTAGAGACAATAAAGAAGGCTTCTTAGTACTTGGTTTCACAGACATTTTGTCTCTGGCTGCAACCATAAGTGTAAAATAACATCTTTATGGCTTAATTTAATTTCGGCTATATTTTGCAAATTAAAGTGGCTTAAGATTAACCCCTCCTATCTTAGTACCATCTTTTAAAACATATACATTTAATTCAGTTACAATAATACATGTACATTTCTTTTCCTTCCAGCAGGGTGCACGTTTGATACATTCTAACACAAGCAAACCTCACAAATACATTTTCAGCACAAGCATCTGTACAAATCAGTTTGATATACAGATGACATAATTATTTACAAAATTCCAGCTAGCTCTGCTGCCATATGTTACAAATCCACTGCCCCTTTTCTCCTGACATGGCTGGCAGTACCTCCTATTGTCACACCCTTGACTACAGAAAGCAGCTCATTAAGAGCTTAGGGCCTTAATCCACTGCACTAATTGTCAGACTTTCTTTAAAGGAACACTTCATCTTGGAACTAAAAAAATGTGTTTTTCATTGTATCTTTGTTTTCTGGGCCATTTCAATGCATTACAATAACTCTAGATGTTTCTTATAAAATTTTAATGTATTTTTCCACAAAATGACCAGCATGGGGCCTGACATATTAAAGTGATCTTATTTTGTTTTCCTTTCCCTGTCCCATAATGCATTTCAAGTCCCCTTTATATGAGGCATGCTAGACATAAGGAAGTTATGTTGTCTTTAGTCCATTGAAACAAAAGGGTAGCAGTGGGAATCACAGGCATCTTATACGTGGTCTGCAGCAGGAGCCCTTGTATTTTATTCCTGATTAACCCACCATATATGGTTCTGTCAGGACCTGTTTTAAACAATTCAGGCCAATTTTACAGCTTCAGCCAAATAAGGTAGCTAAATTACAGGCTTTTGTAAGGATGGTCATTTTGTAGTTCTTTACTATGAGCACTGACAGGCCCCTCCCCCACATTCTTCCTGAGGTGACAAAACTGTATAGTTGAAGAGCTGTTAAACAGGACTTCAAAGAACTTGTTCTGCTACACACCAGATGAATATTTGCAGCAATAATAAGATTTTTTTTGTTATTATGAATGCTGGAGAAATGTGCTAATGTACTTGCTGTGTTTGCTCAAAAGTATTTTGCAAGCAAACTACAAAAAAGAAAAATACAACTATACAACATCTGTTTTTGAATTTGTGTTAGTAGATTTTTAGACTGAGGCATAAATGCCCTAATTCATTTTATTTTTCCCAGTTTTGTTGCATTCCTATCCCTTGATTTGTTATATTGCAACCTAGTAACACTTCATAATCTTTGAGCATTATGGAACAGTAGTTGTGTTTGCGTGTAAGACTACCACTAATCTGTTGCAGGTCTAGAAAATGCCACCTACAAGTGTATCGCCGTACAAAGTATGTGGTCAGCTATTAGAGTTGGCATTTTTTGAGATGCCCAAAGTGGGAACTTCTCACTGAAACATGACCACAGATTATGTAGCAGAAACATGCTGTCATTTAAAACAACTTGCATGGCTGTTCTCATCTTACCACCAAATAACGACCCGGTGATGTGTAATGTTTTATTATGACATTAAGATGACTAAAATGTAATACCACAGTTTTCTGTGGCATTTAGAGAAAAGTCAGAAAAAAATGTTTTTCTCATAAAATATCAAGTCATTTGCCTTTCTCCATGCAGAACTGCCAAGTCAGTACTGCTCTGCAGAAAAAGTAACCCTATTCACATTTTTAGCAGCTATTAATCTACTGACATCAGTAGGACTAATTGCCTATACAAGACTGCGGGCAGCGCCTAACAGGGAGAACTACATATTTCCCTGTGTCTATGCTATGTCATACAGGCATAGACAAATTTCTCTGCCAAAGTATGTCAGAAGTTAAGATTAAAAAAAGTGGTTGAGCTTTCCCTTCCTTTGATTTTAAGGCAAAGAAATGAAATTTCACACAGTACAAGCAAGTTTCTTGTACCTGAACAATACTAGAACTGTATTGTAGGGAGAAAAGCAACCTAAGGGTTGAGTTAGGAGAGGGTGGACTTTTTCCTTAAACTCACAATTTTTTTGATAAATCACTGAACATGTCTCCTAAACCAGATTGACTTCTTTGAAGCAGTCACCAAAGCCATAGATGGGGGTAAAATGGTTCACACAACTTATCTAGATCTCACCAAGGCTTTCAACACCATCCCCCCACTCTGGAATTATGGATAAGATCACTAAACTAGGTATAAATCCCTATGTCACAAGATGGGTTGCCAACTGGCTCATGGACAGAACCCACACTGTGAAAGTAGCAGATTCCAAATCCGACATCAGACCAGTGACAAGTGGAGTACCACAGGGTTCAGTCCTGGGTCCTCTCCTGTTTGGTATCTACTTCTCTGAAGTGCAGGCCAACACAGAAGGTTTTTGGCTAACAAAGTTTGCAGATGACTGCAAACTAGGAGCCATAATCAAAACTTCTAATGATGTGGACAAACTACAAAAGGGCCTCACTGAGACAGATACCTGGTGTCAAAGCCATGGCCTGAAGCTCAATGCCAAAACGTGTATTGTCATCCCCTTTGATAAAAACTCTGTACCCATGAACTACCACATAGCTGGTAGTCTACTTAATGCCGAAAATGTGATAAGAGACCTTGGGACACAGGTGGACAGTAGTCTCTCCTTTGATAATCACATCGCCACAGTGGTCATGAAATCCTTCTAAATGGCTCATCTCATCACAAAAGGATTCTCATCCAGAAAAAAAGAGGTCATTTTTCCCCTCTACTCATCACTCATTAGACTCATTATAGAGTACAATGCCCCTTTTGGTATGTACCTCACAAGACATCTACAACAACTGGAAAGACCACAGAAATACCTCACAAGGAGGATTACTGGCCTCAAACAGATGCCCTATGCAGACCGTCTCAAAAAACTACAGCTTTACTCCATCGCATATCGCCTACTCAGGGGCGATCTCTGCCTAACATACAAAGCTATGTCAAACCCAGAGCTGTTGGACATGCTCCTCTTAAAGAAATCCCAACCCCTCCGAGCTACACGCTCTATGGACCTAAACCTTGTCACCACAATAACAATAAGATAAAAATAAACAGGAAAGGGGGAAAGGGACAACCGAGAGGATATTTTTTGAAAGAGGTAGTAAAGGACATTAGCAGGTACAAACTAAAAAGCTGGTGTAATTAAATGTGGTGGTTGTAATTATTGTTCTTGTTTGATTTGATAAATGGGGATTACCTGCCAAAAATAACAAAAAAACTTTAAATAAAAACTTTTAAGTGAATTCGCAGTAAACACAAAAGGATTATTTTGTAAATTATGTGTAAAAATGTAAAAAGAAACACATGAAAGAGAGAAAAAGAGGTTAGAGAGAATTTGCTGAGCACGTATAATGATATTCCTATAAGATGTGAAACAAATTCTGTGTAAACACACAAAACTTGTCCTTTTGCTATATTTCAGTTTTTTAAATTAGACCCCAGGGAGTGCCACCCTAGGGACAGAGACTTAGGAAAAGGCGGGCAGGGAATTATACTGGCAAGTGGTTGTGGAGGCCAGAAATAAATTAAAATGATATTCTCTCACTTGCCCCTGTATTAAAAAAAAAAAAAGAGATGCAAGTGGCAATACATTATAATAATCCTCCTTCTCAGTAGAGGGTAAGCAGTAACTCACGCATTATGTACAATGATTGTTTTTACTGGCTGTTTTTAAAAAGTGATGAGTATATATAAAAGCAGTTAACTGAATGTATTGGTATAATCTGATGGAAGACGTGACGACGTGTGGTGATTTGATTCCAGTTATTTTTTTTTTTGAACTGTCTGGCTAATATTTGTGGGCCTACCTAGCAGTGGTTCAGGGTGCTTTGTTTCTGCTTACTGGTTTGTTCTGCATCCTCCTTTTTTTGGTTACTTGTCACCACAATAAACAGAACATGCTGGAGGGATAGATTCCTGTCCCAGAGACTTCCCATACTCTGGAACAGACTACCTATCTATGTCAAACAGAGCTCCTCATTAGCACTCTTCAAGAAAAATCTTGATGATTGGATGGGAAATGGGAAATTCACCCCGGGGATCACTTCTGTGGCTCTGCTCAACAGGGGCACAGGAAAATAATTTTCTTGGGTGGCGAAAGCCAGGGTACATTTTTTGGCTAGGCTTCTATGGGCCCTAGAGCCAATAGCCTAGTATCTACCTATGAACCTATGAAGGATAACAATGAATAATCCTAGTCATTAGAGTCTCACAGTCATTCTTGTTCAGAAAATATATTCCAAGTTCATAAGTATTGTCTGGCCCATAGGGTTTCAGTTGTTAATAAACTGCTTCCTGTGGTCAAAAGTACAAGGTTTGCATCTGTCTACCATCATTTGCCTACTACTGTGTGCCTTGGACTTAAAACCATCTACAGAATCTTCAGACTTTCCCTTTACCTGCAGTCAGTTTTAGTCCATATTCATCTTCTCTCTCCTTTTCCTTCAGCTCCAGGTTCCCTTAATGTTCAGTGCCATATGGTTAGACATCTCATTTCTTATCAGCACCATTCTGACCTGCATCAACTTGTGTGCTTTGAACATCAGCTGACTAACCGGCACACCTGTCTTGTCCCATCTGTGGTAAATGCACAGCTCTCCCTTTTCTGGATATTGATTCAGTAATACATCTACCCATTTTCAACTTAATCTTTTCACAATTCCATCAGTTAATTCTTCTCTCTTTCTTATACTTAATTGTACTTTCCCTTCCCTCAAAAAAACAAATTTTCTGATATCAGCATTACATTCAAATCACTCCATTACCTCTTCACATTAGTGGACCGGAGTTCCGCTGTGGCGACCCCTAACCGGACACGACAACAACCTCTTCATCTGAGATTTCTTGAGTAACCTCCCAGGCCTCAAACATTTTTCATAAAATCATTTCCCATCCTCATTTGATCTATAGACATTTGCTATCCTCCAGCAATTTTCTGCATTTTCACATCCCAGTGATACCGACATGCATACATATATAAGTACAAATATTTTAGTCATGGGCAAAAATGTCCCTTTAGCCTGCCAATATGCAAAAACAGTCATTCCCATAAGTGTGCAAGTTGTTTTTAAAAATATCTAAACTAGTGCTTACTTTAATGTAATTTGGTAGCCTAATCATGCATCAGCTGCTCTCTCAGAGAAGCAATTCGTACCCTTCTCATTCCTACAGAGTCTTCTACATAGGTTGTCTAATGATTCTCTAGTGCTTTTTATAATCCTAAACATTCTCAGTGGTAGTTGTCTCTAAATGCCCTATATACTGAATAAGGTCTCCTCTAAAATATTTGTATGAGACACTGCACATGTTCAGATGTTTTAGTGTTCCATAATAACTTAAGTTTTCACATCCATGGATGCCCTTGGTATAGTTCCACTATACTCGCTCCAATTTACTCATGTCTGTTTTTGTTATAATATTTCCATATTATTATTCCATACTCCAGTTTGGATGTAATATAACTTACAAACAATGATTTCATCATTTCTGGTTTCCTGGACTATATAAATCTTTTTATGCAACCTATAGTTCTATAACTATCATTAACCCGTTTGGCTGATATGACTACAACAGACTCAGAGCTGAATCTGCCCATATACCCAGGTCTTTAAGTGAATCGACAGTTTCTGTCACTTTATACTGTATTAAATATTCACCCTTCAGTTTATGTCTCCCAAGTCTCACGTGCTTATTTTTTATGTATTTATCAGCATGTTATTCTCCTTTGCCCAAATGGTCAGTTTAGTGAAGTTATTTTGCAGACATGCCTTATCTGTAACACGTGTAATCAGTTTTCCCATTTCATTTTCAAATCATCTGCGTATGGACCTTAGAACATCTCAGATGAAAATGGCAGATCTCAGAGATACAATTAAAACAAATATGCACCTATGACAGAACCCTATGGGACACCCTGTCCTTAACCTGGACTTTCACCTGTCCAATGGCTGTATGATACTTGCCATGTCCTATTTTGAAGCTATGCAGCTATCCATCTTATCAAGATTATATCAGTGCTTACTTCTAATTTTTTAATCAGTATTTTGTATATGACCCTATCAAATGCTGAAGTTAAGCCTATATAAATTACATCACAACACAATGTATTCATTTATAGCTATTATTATATTATTATAGAGCATCATGCACAGGTGGTTAAAGATCTATTTTCAACATACACATGCTGATATATGGTTTCAAGTTCTAATCTTTCCACTTCTGACAATAATATATCCAAAACGGTCTTTTCCATTATTTTTCTACAAAACGAGAGTAAACTTCTGAGTCTGTATGTCCTGTTCCCCTTTCCCTTAAAGATGAGATTAAAAACTGCATGTCCCCAGTCTTGAGGAATCTCCCCATATTTAAATGACCTAGTGAATAACAGATATAATGGTATTGTAAGTTCATGCAAAAGTATTCTCAGGCCGTTATAGCTAATTATGTTTCTTCCCTGTTTGAGATTAGTTTGCATAGTTCTTTTTCAATACAATCTAATTTAATTTCAGTATCTGACATTACCCGGATGTTACTAAGATAATTAATCACCCCCTTTGAAGAATCAAACTGTTTGCATAAAATTTATCTATAACCTGTTGTGTTTGAAAATAAATTTTAGAAGGTGCACACAATTTATCAGTTTGTATGTCTTTACTCCTACCACATTTTATATAAATATATATATATATTATATTTTATATTTTATGAAGTGGTTTCCTATAATGTCAAGTATCTTTATCTACATTTTCTTCAATATTTTCTTGGTCTTTTCTTATACTATGCTGAATTTGCTCATTACAGTGGGCTTAGTATAATGATCAATTGACTACAATTAAATGGCCTACAAGGAGAGCTATCCTAGTAGTTACCTATGTGTTAAAATCTGTACTTTTAGGGAAGGATGTTGGTATAATGGTTAAGGTGTTCACCATACAGGCACATGGTGCATGGTTCTTTTGTGGAATAACCGGCTAGGCTTAAAATGGTCCACAAAGGCAATTAGCCTGGTACTGTTCTATGAACCTAATCTTATTTCACTTACTCTGACCTTATTTCCATTTCTTATATTTTTTGTCTCTCATCTTAATTAATTATTATGTTCATATGGAAATATATTCTCCTGACATTGTGTACCTGCACCATGATATTCAACATTTTTTGCATTGAAAAATTTTCCTTTCAAAACTTCCCACATTGCTTCTGCAGTTTTTCCACTGAATGCTTTACTCCAATTAGTTTCCATTTACTCTGTTATTAATCTTCTGTGGGTTGGTTTAGATTTCCTTAGGAACCCAAATGTCTAGTATGTTTGTTCACCAGAATTTTTTTATAATCTGAAGGAATTGTTGTTCCAGTGCGTACATGGTAAATAGCTTCCATACTAATGTTGAATCTACATTATTCCAGACTGTTTCTGGTAAATTTAAGTCCCCGGCCTCTATTATTTTACCTTCTCGTGTTTCATGAAGAAATGTGGGAATTCCTCTAGGTCATCAGCATGACTTTGGTGGTCTATACAGTCCAACAACTGTTATTTGTTCCACTGTTGTCTTTATTGTTACAGTTATACAATCTATAATATTGGCATTATCATCAAACATGTAATAATTACAGGTCTCATAATCATTAACCATTATTTTGACACCACTACCTGTTTTTTTATTAGAATGGTTGTTGCAGTAAAAACATTAATACCCTGTTAGAACTGAATTCTCATCATTGTTTTAATTATGTTTCACAAACAAAACATCAGTATTGTGATAATTAAGCAAATTTGCCATGAAAAAAATGTATTGCTTTTACTCTTATCATTAACAAATAGCACAGATATAGCAAACATTGCTTTCTGTGAACTGTTAAATTTCAGACCTGGCAAAAATCCTGCCGTGTGTTCATCATATATTGTAATATATCTACTGCAAAAATTATCTTTCCTTGTCTTGATAAGTGCACACCATCCTGTCTAAATACACATTTGCCCCAAATTAGGCTTGGTTGCTCTATTACACATTTCCACTTTTTAAAATGGGACATTTTTTTAGTAGGTATTTATCCAAAAAGTCTTTTCATTCATGATGACCTGACTCTCCTTTCTATATGTGCTTTGTGGAAAATACACCTGTACAAGCTATGCTATCTAAGAGGGCAGTAAGTTCCCTACTAATAGCCAAGAGTCATTGAAGATGAGAGCATTTGTACCAATATAAAAATAAGTCCATGCATCCATACACTAAGGCATCCTAAAGCACTAGTCACATCCTATATTTTTGCTTCGGGCAAGCATAACATATTTTATGTTCAGTATCCTCTCCACAAATGTAAATATCAGTTTCTCTAATAATTGAATGCACACTTACTAGTATATTATTTCTCACCAGATCTGAAGAATCACCAATTCTAACACAGTAATATCTCCTCTGTCCATTCTTACAAAGGATTAATTTTCATCACCATTTGTCTTATTAATCTCACTGTTTGCATTGCTTCTTTTATTAGCAAACAGACAGTTGTCATCCAGCTGTCTTTCTACACCAACAGCTTGAGCCATGGTGTCAGCTGAGGTCTTTCTCTTTTTTATTACAGTAATGATCTTCAATCCATCCAAGTTCAATTTTGATTTCTTCCTTCTAGCCTCCTCCTTTTTTCTTTTTTTCTACCTTTGCTTTTGGAAAAGTGATGCTATTTTACACAGTCTGAACTCTTTCTGATTGATTGTTATCATTCCATATTATCTGTGTGTTACATAACAGAGTTGTGTCCTTTTAGTATATAGTCTCTTTGCATTGCAGACATTGATCAATGTCTTTTTCTTCCTAGTTATTTGTTGTGAACACCTTCCTTTATTTGTTTTATTTTCTTTTACATGAGCTGAATCCTCAGGTTACTAAATGCTTGTATTCTGAATTCCAAAGTCGCCATCAGTAATATCATGTTTAATAGGGGTTGAGTGATCTTTACTGACAATAAACAGTACTTTCCTAAATGTGTTCTACTTGTACTTTCCCTAACATTATTTATCTCATCAGTCCAGTCATTAATATATGTAACTGCAGTTCTCCATGCTGTGACAGTTGCACAAGAACAACATCTTTATTAAGTCTGCTTTTACTAGTAATACCAGTAAGCAAATCCTGTGACTTTAGAGATGAGGAACACAGGCCACCAGTGATGTGAGGTATTACATTAAATATACATAGCATTTATTACACTATATAAGACACTTGTTGCTTAACAAATCATTAATGGCATACTCATTTAAGGAATCCATTCTCAGCTACAAATGGTTTAAGAATTATAAAAGAAAAGAATAATTTAAATCAGTTGCCATAGAATTCAGACATCAAACCAACTAGCAGTTTAAGTAAACTTCTATAAAGAAATGACACAAACAGTATGCAACTAAATATTAATTTAAGTACACTGGCTTAACTTTGGGCAAGGGAAGCCATTCATGAGGTCATGACTCTGACCTACTGATCCAGTTGTGCCAGTCCTACTAAGACGCTGGATGTCCTTTACATTACACAGGAATGTGCACAGTAGCTTCTTCCCACTGTCACTCACAAGTTCACTTCTAACAACCTGACTAGTCATTCCCCTTACCACTTTCCTAAGATGACCACACCATTCTTGATTCCCTCTCCCATAGGATCAGACTCAAAGATTTGGTAATATCTTACCATAAATTCTTCCCTTCTCTTCCCTTCCCATATCTTCTCTTCTCTTCTCTTCTCTTCCCTTCTCTTCTCTTCTCTTCTCTTCCCTTTTCTTCTCTTCTCTTCTCTTCTCCTCTCCTCTTCTCATCTCTTCTCTTCTCTTCTTTCCCTTCCCATCTCTTCCCTTCTCTTCTCTTCTCTTCTCTTCTCTTCTCTTCTCTTCTCTTCTCTTCCCTTCCTTCTCCTCTCCTCTTCTCATCTCTTCTCTTCTCTTCTCTTCTCTTCTCTTCCCTTCCTTCTCTTCCCTTCTCCTCTCCTCTTCTCATCTCTTCTCCTCTCTTCTCTTCTCTTCTTTTCCTTCCCATCTCTTCCCTTCTCTTCTCTTCTATTCCATTCTCTTCCCTTCCCTTCCCTGTTCTTCTCTTCTCTTCCCTTCACTTCCCTTCTCTTCTCTTCTCTTCTCTTCTCTTCTCTTCTCTTCTCTTCTCCTCTCCTCTTCTCATCTCATCTCTTCTCTTCCCTTCTCTTCTCCTCTTCTCATCTCTTCTCTTCTCTTCTCTTCTCTTCTCTTCTCTTCTCTTCTCTTCTCTTCTCTTCTCTTCTCTTCTCTTCTCTTCTTTCCTTCTCTTCTCTTCTCTTCTCTTCTCTTCCTTCTCCTCTCCTCTTCTCTTCTCTTCTCTTCTCTTCCCTTCTCTTCCCTTCCCATCTCTTCTCTTCTCTTCTTTCCCTTCCCATCTCTTCTCTTCTCTTCTCTTCTATTCTCTTCGCTCTTCTCTTCTCATTTCTTCTCTTCTCTTCCTTCCCATCTCTTCCTTCTCTTCTCTCTTCTCTTCTCTTCTCTTCCTTCCTTCCTTCTCTTCCTCTTCGAATCTCTTCTCTTCTCTTCTTTCCCTTCCCATCTCTTCTCTTCTCTTCTCTTCTATTCCATTCTCTTCCCTTCCCTTCTCTTCTCTTCTCTTCCATTCTCTTCTCTTCTCTTCTCCTCTTGTCTTCTCTTCTCTTCTCTTCCCTTCCCTTCTCTTCTCTTCTCTTCTCTTCTCTTCTCTTCTCCTCTTCTCTTCTCTCTTTTTCAGTTTGTACCCTAGCTCTTTTAGAGCCCAACCCCACAAGTTCCATTTTATCATGTAGTCCCTTCCTCTTCTTCCTTAGTCCTTTTTGTCACTTCTTTCCTTCTTACCTACACTATCTTGACAATCTCTTGAGTTGGACAAGGAACAGGTAGGGGTCTTTGGGCATTACTCAGCCCTACATGGTGCAGAATAAATCAGCTGATTTCCTAAGAACTTGCATTGAATCACATGACCAGTATTCATCGTTTTATCTCCCAACTGCCCTCCTGCCACACTTTTCCTTTTTTTGTTCACTCCCTTCCTCTTACACTCAGGTACTTCCCGTAATTCCTCTTCATGCTACCTTCCCTCCTTAGTCCCTCCTCCTGCCAGATTTAAACTGTTGAAATAGATTTACACAACAGATTTAATACACTAATTATTCCTGACATAATACGTAGCATTAAGAGTAATACTTTCATATTTCATCCCTTTAATAATATTGCAGGCATATACTTTTGTCTGCATTTGACTACATGCCTCTTCTGACTAGCCCATCATTATGACATTTTTCAGGCCATACCTACAGCCAGTTATTTATTTATTATTTATTTGTATTTGTTTACCGGGAAGGTCCACTGGGCCTAGGTGAGCCCATTTTCAGTGGAGGCCCGGGGAGAAAAGCTCTACTAAACAATACATACATGAAATAACACAATACAAAGTATTTGCAGTCAAAATACATAGAATAATATCAACACAACAGTACAGAGTATTTACATACACAATACATAGAATAGTATCAACACAACAGTACAGAGTATTTACATACACAATACATATAATAGTTTCAACACAACAGTACAGAGTATTTACATACACAATACATAGAATAGTATCAACACAACAGTACAGAGTATTTACATACACAATACATAGAATAGCATCAACACAACAGTACAGAGTATTTACATACACAATACATAGAATAGTATCAACACAACAGTACAGAGTATTTTACATACACAATACATAGAAGAGTATCAGCACAACAGTGCAGAGTATTTACATACACAATACATAGAATAGTATCAACACAACAGTACAGAGTATTTACATACACAATACATAGAATAGTACCAACACAACAGTACAGAGTATTTTACATACACAATACATAGAATAGTATCAACACAAGAGTACAGAGTATTTACATACACAATATATAGAATAGTATCAACACAACAGTACAGAGTATTTACATACACAATACATAGAATAGTATCAACACAACAGTGCAGAGTATTTACATACACAATACATAGAATAGTATCAACACAACGGTACAGAGTATTTACATACACAATACATAGAATAGTATCAACACAACAGTACAGAGTATTTACATACACAATACATAGAATAGTATCAGCACAACAGTACAGAGTATTTACATACACAATACATAGAATAGTATCAACACAACAGTACAGAGTATTTGCATACACAATACATAGAATAGTGTCAGCACAACGGTACAGAGTATTTACATACACAATACATAGAATAGTATCAACACAACAGTACAGAGTATTTACATACACAATACATAGAATAGTATCAACACAACAGTACAGAGTATTTACATACACAATATATAGAATAGCATCAACACAACAGTACAGAGTATTTACATACACAATACATAGAATAACATCAACACAACAGTACAGAGTATTTACATACACAATACATAGAATAGTATCAACACAACAGTACAGAGTATTTACATACACAATACATAGAATAGTATCAGCACAACAGTACAGAGTATTTACATACACAATGCACATTTACCTTGTGCAGTGTTAATAACAGCATTAATGGAGTTTGTACAAATAGAATATCAGTTTTATAATTATTAACTCTTGGAGGTTTGTAGGCATGAGCAGCTGAAAAATTTAGAAAGGTGGAGCAAGTGCACATGCGGTCAGTTATGGCAGGTGAAAGATGGAAATGTTATGCAAGTGTAGAGATGAAATAAGGCATGGGGTTATAGTGGAAGGAGTCAGGTATTGGATAGTGTTATACTGACACGTGCATAGCAAGAGAGAGAGGTGTTGTCTGAGGGACCCCATAAAATTCCTCTCACCTTTTCTTGTACAATTATTTTCTTAACTTTCTGCCATTGTGTTACCTTCCTTTATTGCAGTTTGTTTGAGCTGCGGGTAAAAAAGAAAAGACCCAGGGGAACATATCATCACACATATTAAAGTCATCAGGGGAACATATCATCACACATATTAAAGTCATCAGGGGAACATATCATCACACATATTAAAGTCATCAGGGGAACATATCATCACACATATTAAAGTCATCAGGGGAACATATCATCACACATATTAAAGTCATCAGGGGAACATATCATCACACATATTAAAGTCATCAGGGGAACATATCATCACACATATTAACGTTCTCTCCCATCCTTTCTGGTTCTGTACTCACACTCATTCTCATTTCCTTTTTCTTTCTCCCTGTACCTGTATTCACACTCATTCTCATTTCCTTTTCCTTTCTCCCTGTACCTGTACTCACACTCATTCTCATTTCCTTTTTCTTTCTCCCTGTACCTGTATTCACACTCATTCTCATTTCCTTTTCCTTTCTCCCTGTACCTGTACTCACACTCATTCTCATTTCCTTTTTCTTTCTCCCTGTACCTGTACTCACACTCATTCTCATTTCCTTTTCCTTTCTCCCTGTACCTGTACTCACACTCATTCTCATTTCCTTTTTCTTTCTCCCTGTACCTGTACTCACACTCATTCTCATTTTCTTTTTCTTTCTCCCTGTACCTGTAGCCAGTACAATAACTTGGGTGTTGATCGGGTTAAAGCAAAATGGCAGCATTCATTTCAGCATCCACAGCTAATATCATTGCTGCTAAAATTAATGTATTTGTGAGCTTAATTGTGATATGAAGCTTTCTTTTTTGTTTTGGCTCTTAACTTTGAGTTAAGGAGACAAGAGTCTGGGGAACTTCCCATGTCTCCCAATGATCTAGCCATGGGTGTGCCCATAACAGGCTCTTTGTTTCAATTACATTGTTTAGATAGTTTGGCAATTTACTCACTGTCCAAATAAACTAATCATGTTTTATGAAAAGAGCACTTTATCACTGTATAATACTAAGAAAAACATTTAGCAAACATCCTTCAAGTGAGCAGTGACACACATGTTGTCTACTTTCAAGATTCGGTGTAATAATTAATCTTATTGATAACTTGTAGAACATTACCAGCAAGCCAACTGGTCTTGAAATAATTGCTCTAAGTATTAAATCCAACACAGAATGTGTTTTAAAGATAAAGATTGCCCTAGCATAAGTTTTCTGAAGGGCATGGAGTCTGAAACTCACATGGTGGTTATTATTATTTAGTGTCTTCAGTCCTTAATGATTTCCCAGAAATCCACAAATATTATGAACAATAGACCAAACATTTAACAGAAAAAAAAACTGGACATTCTAAGAAAATCTGGACAGTAAGAGGTATACTTACCGCAGAATTAATTTTTTCTTGATCACGTCTTAATTCATATGCTTTTTTACAGATATCATTTGGATATGTAATGACAGAATATGTGTTTTGGAAGAAACTTCCCAGTTTTTGTTTTTTTAAATACCTGATGTTATAAAGCCTTTACTTATGCATTATATATAGATTCCCTTTATATCCTCAAAATACTGAAATGTCGAAATTCAGTATTTTGAAGCTATAAAGTCGAATCTTCAAACACAGCAGCCACCATCCAAAACTATAATAATTCCTCTAACCTGGCTCTATTTTTGCTCCAAAATTGAAGTCAGAAGTGCCCAAAATAGTCCTGGCTTGTAAAATCTCCTACATAAAAAATCAGGACTCTTCACCAGTAGTTTGCAAACTCCGAGATTGGGTTTGCCCGCTCCTTAGCCTCGCTCGGCTCGCTAAACTCCGCTCCCACCCTGCCCCTTATCCCACCCCCCACTACCTCTAGATTTATAGCCACCTGGCCACGCCTACTTCCTCTCCCACCCACTAGACTTCCTCCCTACCAACTCCGCCCTGCACACCATCACCATGCCCAAGACAATAGGGATAATTATCCTACTTATCCCACCACTCATTTTATTACCCTATCTCTTAACAAGTTATGAACGCCTGTCCTTATCAGGATTCCACTACCCAAATTATCACACAAGTTCCCCTCCCCACCATCTATAGGCAATTCTTCCCCATAATACAACCCCCAAAACAACAAAACTGAGTGATCTGTACCTAAAAAAGCAACACCATATAACTACCAAAACAAAGCTAGGTCTAAAATTACTATCCAAAGTTCTAAAATTAATAGAATACCTAAGGAAAAACATCACCAAAGATGGAATATCCATCCCAACCCAGGCCCTACCAGATCAACAGAGCCCACTCAACATCCAATCTCCCTTAGACCAGCTAACTCTCTACTCATTTGTCACCTAAACATAAGAAGTCTGAACAACAAGGTTCACAACTTACACGCCATGCTTGCAACCTACTTACCTGACATCATGTGTCTGACTGAAACTTGGCTTAAACCATCAACCAAAGACAATCAGATAATGCCACCTGGGTTCAACATACTCAGAGCTGACCGATTAAAGAAAAGAGGAGGTGGGATAGCTGTCCTATATAAAAATCGCTAAACATCCTAACTCACCCAAACAACCACATGAGTTGCAAATGCTGAAATTTTAGCTCTAAAAATACAATTAAATAAGCAAAAAGCATAAACCTAATAGTTATCTATATACCCCCAGGAACAATACTGAAACTTTAGAAGCCATCTTAAAACTGGATAGATAACAACTATCCACAAGAAACAGTAGTCCTGGGAGATGTTAACATTAATGGAGTTTGTACAAATAGAATATCAGTCAGTTATGGCAGGTGAAAGATGGAAATGTTATGCAAGTGTAGAGATGAAATAAGGCATGGGGTTATAGTGGAAGGAGTCAGGTATTGGATAGTGTTATACTGACACGTGCATAGCAAGAGAGAGAGGTGTTGTCTGAGGGACCCATAAAATTCCTCTCACCTTTTTCTTGTACAATTATTTTCTTAACTTTCTGCCATTGTGTTACCTTCCTTTATTGCAGTTTGTTTGAGCTGCGGGTAAAAGAAAAGACCCAGGGGAACATATCATCACACATATTAAAGTCATCAGGAACATATCATCACACATATTAAAGTCATCAGGGAACATATCATCACACATATTAAAGTCATCAGGGGAACATATCATCACACATATTAAAGTCATCAGGGAACATATCATCACACATTAAAGTCATCAGGGAACATATCATCACACATATTAAAGTCATCAGGGAACATATCATCACACATATTAACGTTCTCTCCCATCCTTTCTGGTTCTGTACTCACTCATTCTCATTTCCTTTTTCTTTCTCCTGTACCTGTATTCACACTCATTCTCATTTCCTTTTCCTTTCTCCCTGTACCTGTACTCACACTCATTCTCATTTCCTTTTTCTTTCTCCCTGTACCTGTATTCACACTCATTCTCATTTCCTTTTCCTTTCTCCCTGTACCTGTACTCACACTCATTCTCGTTTCCTTTTTCTTTCTCCCTGTACCTGTACTCACACTCATTCTCATTTCCTTTTCCTTTCTCCCTGTACCTGTACTCACACTCATTCTCATTTCCTTTTTCTTTCTCCCTGTACCTGTACTCACACTCATTCTCATTTCCTTTTTCTTTCTCCCTGTACCTGTACTCACACTCATTCTCATTTTCTTTTTCTTTCTCCCTGTACCTGTAGCCAGTACAATAACTTGGGTGTTGATCGGGTTAAAGCAAAATGGCAGCATTCATTTCAGCATCCACAGCTAATATCATTGCTGCTAAAATTAATGTATTTGTGAGCTTAATTGTGATATGAAGCTTTCTTTTTTGTTTTGGCTCTTAACTTTGAGTTAAGGAGACAAGAGTCTGGGGAACTTCCCATGTCTCCCAATGATCTAGCCATGGGTGTGCCCATAACAGGCTCTTTGTTTCAATTACATTGTTTTGATAGTTTGGCAATTTACTCACTGTCCAAATAAACTAATCATGTTTTATGAAAAGAGCACTTTATCACTGTATAATACTAAGAAAAACATTTAGCAAACATCCTTCAAGTGAGCAGTGACACACATGTTGTCTACTTTCAAGATTCGGTGTAATAATTAATCTTATTGATAACTTGTAGAACATTACCAGCAAGCCAACTGGTCTTGAAATAATTGCTCTAAGTATTAAATCCAACACAGAATGTGTTTTAAAGATAAAGATTGCCCTAGCATAAGTTTTCTGAAGGGCATGGAGTCTGAAACTCACATGGTGGTTATTATTATTTAGTGTCTTCAGTCCTTAATGATTTCCCAGAAATCCACAAATATTATGAACAATAGACCAAACATTTAACAGAAAAAAAAACTGGACATTCTAAGAAAATCTGGACAGTAAGAGGTATACTTACCGCAGAATTAATTTTTTCTTGATCACGTCTTAATTCATATGCTTTTTTACAGATATCATTTGGATATGTAATGACAGAATATGTGTTTTGGAAGAAACTTCCCAGTTTTTGTTTTTTTAAATACCTGATGTTATAAAGCCTTTACTTATGCATTATATATAGATTCCCTTTATATCCTCAAAATACTGAAATGTCGAAATTCAGTATTTCGAAGCTATAAAGTCGAATCTTTAAAACATAGAAAACTCAAAACTGTGAAATTCAAAATCTCGCACACCGGAGATTTTGAATTTTGCGGTACTACTGCACACACACACACACACACACACACACACACACACACACACACACACACACACACACACACACACCATCCTCCCCACACACAAACACAAGCTCTCTACTACATAAAAGCAGGGGGGAAAGCCCCCTGCACCTCCCATGTGAGGGTCTGTGTCCCCCACACCACCCTACTTAAATATTCTAACTCCGAGGTCGCACTACACACAAACACACACACAACACCACCACACAAGCTACATTCTGCTCGCACACACACATCACAGCAACAAAACACGCTAACACACACCACAGCCCCTACCAAAATCCCTTAACACACACACACAAACACACGTACCTGAATCCGTAACCACAGCGGAACCTCAGAAGCGTGAAATTCCAAACCTCCGATATTCAAGGTTTTGAATTTTGCGCTTCTGGGCTTTCGCTCTTTTCAGGATTTCACTTTATGGGTTCGAAATACTGAATTTTGACATTTCAGTATTTCGAGCTTCTAACCATGTGTGTGTGTATATATATATATATATATATATATATATATATATATATATATATATATATATATATATATATATATATATATGTATATATATATTTATATATATATATATATATGTGTGTGTGTGTGTGTGTGTTACTATTTATATACACAAATGCACACATATGTCTACATCAGACTTATCAAAAACATATTCTGTACTGAATTGACCAACTTTGCTGTATCCTACAAAAATATAAAAAGTACAAATAGAGTTGACACAAGGAGCTATTTTCTAACACTGACAATTACAGTAATAATAATGATAACAAATACATCCAAAATTGAACTAGAAAAGCACTTCCATAGATAAATATCAATATACCATATGTGGGTTTGCCTTACACCAAGATTTATTCAAGCCTGTCCCTGAAGTTCAGTCATAACCTTGTGATTAAAACTGTACCAGACATGAGTAAATTCCAGTGTAACCAACACCCAAATATTTATTTTATATTTTATTTATTTATTTTACATTTGTTAACCGGGCTGGTCTATCTGGATACATATCCGTTTTCAGTAGAGGCCCGAGGAGAAAAGCTCCAATACACAATAGAAGTACATATTTAAATTGCAAGATTCAAAGTATTGTTACAACAAGAGAATACAGTTTACATATGCAGGAATGAAAATTTACATAGATGTTATATAAGACTAAAGGACAGACAGGAAATTATACACAAAACATTGATTTCGTTAAAGATACTGAAAAATAGACTGAAATCAGAGATTTTCCTTATTACTAAAAGGAAAGAGAAATTTTAGAGATCTGCAATTAGGGAAATGGGCTAGGGAAGTGGAGCTAGAAGTAATGAGATATGTATTTACTCAGGTTCTCGACATGGGCATGTCCATTGTGTGGAGAGATATTCTTTAAGGTTAGCTTTGAAATGATTGAGCGAAGAAGTAAGTCTAAGGTTGTTTGGCAGGAGTTCCACTGCTTGCCAATGGAATTCATAAAGGGCATCCCCACCTGAGTTTTTTGCTTTAATGGTTAGGATCTGGATGCTGTTTGATGATCGGAGACTGTTGAGGTTAGTATATGGAGTTAGAATTTTGCACAGTGAGGGAGTTCTATCAGGATGGTTGATTATTTTATAAGCTTGCGAGTTGGCTAAGTTTGAGGAGATTTGGCAGTTCCAACCAGCCAAGGCTTCGCAGATTAAGGCAATGATGGGTTCGATAAGGGGAACCTGTAATAAATCTGGCAATGTGGTTATAGGCAAGAGAGAGCATGTTAAGTTCACGTTTATTGAGAAAAGAGAGGATCGGGGAAGCATAGAGGAGGGAAGAGAGGAGATGGGTGCGAGCAATAGTTAATTTGGTAGTGAGAGTTAGGAAGTTTTAATTCTGTACATAGATCCTAGTTTTTGTTAACAGACTTTACTGTTTGGGTAATGTGTATGTCAAATTTCAGCTTATGATCAATAGTGACACCTAGCAGTTTGGTACTGGTGACAGGGGTTATGAGGGTCCCATTATTGGATTTAATATGAAAGGTTGTGTTGTTAGTGTTTGGGAGTTCTTTACCTAGAGGTGAGAAGACGTTGGGGAAGAAAAGTAATAGTTTGGTTTTAGCTGGGTTAAGTAGAAGTTTTAAGTCAGTGAACCATTTTTCAACTAGTGCAAAACAATGTTGTGTGGTCATTTGGAGATTCGAGAGGGAGACGGAGCAGATTAAGGTGGAGTCGTCGGCGTATTGTATGCAGGTGGATTTAGGGATGACTGATTGAAGGTCATTTATGAAGATGGAAAACAGAAGTGGGCCCAGTATCGAGCCCTGAGGAACACCTATGGTATTTGGGAGCAGTCCTGATATTCTGTTTTGCCATAGGACAGCTTGTTGCCTACCAGTGAGGTAGGCATTGAACCAGTTTAGTGCTGGAGTGTCCAGGCGAGGGTTTCAAGGATGTTGAGAAGGAATTGATGATTGACCATATCGAATGTTTTTGATAGGTCCAGAAAGAGGGCAGATGATATGAGTTTGTTATTGCGATTGTTGTTGATTGAGTCAATAAAGGAAAGGAGGGCAGTAGTTGTACTATGGTGCGATTTAAAACCATGCTGGGCATTGGACAAGAGATTATTAGAGGTCAGATAGTGAAGAAGTTGTTTGTGGATGCATCTTTCCATGATTTTCGCTATGGGGGACAGGATGGCTATTGGTCTATAATTTGACATTTCCAGGAGGTACCTCCTTTGTGAAGTGGAATGATATAGGAAGTCTTCCAGATTGAGGGAATGTTCATCTCAGTTATAGATCTGTTTATTAGGATTGATATGGGGTAGGCTATTTCATCAGATGCAATTTGTAAGAATTCCAGGAAGGTGGTCAGCCGCTAGGGTAGTTGGTTTGAGTTTTTAGGAGGGCGTACATAGGAGGAAGAGACTGGCTTTAAATTAAAGGGGGTAGGGTTGTCACATTGCAGTTTAGCAGCAGGTGGGGAAGTGGAGGTAAGGTGACTGGCTAAGGTTTGGATAGTCTCAGTGAAGAAGGAGTTAAAGGTGTTGGCTACTTCTTCTTGGCCTTTCTCTAAGAGTTTCTCAGGGGTTGGGGTGGAAGTTTTGCCTGGGTGCAGAAGGTTGTTAAAACCTGCCCAGAATTTCTTTGGGTTGTTCTGGTGTTTTTGCTGGAGGCTGCAGAAGTATTGTTTTTTGTCTTGGGTTATGGCAGTTTTCGTGGCATTTCATATAGCAGACTGTTCTTTCTGCAGGATACAAAAACATGAATTCAGACATCATTAGAGCCCCCAAGACTTCAGAACTGAGTTTTACCCACGCTAAGAACAACTTTCTTCCGTGATGTCCCCCTCTCTGAATTCTCCCCACTGACACAGGAGAGGAACATTCACTTGGAACAAAACTGGATACACCTAGTATTTCCAGATGCAGCTCTCTGCATCAAGCACAATTTCCCTTAAGAGCACGCAGGGAACGCATTCAGTCTAGGGTATGGTTTTGCCTCTCTCTTCAAATCCCCAATAAGACTCCCCACTGGCAGAGCTATTGAGGTGAGTCCTTAGCTGAGTGTTCAAGCCGTGTCCTCCACCACTCTGTCTGTGAAAGCAGCTCTTCATGTCCCTGCTTCAAGCAGCTGACACTCATACCCTTTGAGATTTGATTTTCACACACACACACACACACACACACACACACACACACACACACACACACACACACACACACACACACACACGCACACACACGCACAGGTACTGTGTTTATGTTTGTTTTTGCTATATGATTTGTTGGATTTTTTTTGTATATTGCATATTTTTGATGCTGACTGGGAAACCTAGTCACATTTATTCCTATGATTACAGATAAGTGACCTAGTAGTCATCTAACATGGTCTCAGATATAGAAGACCATAAGATTTTTTTCACATAATGAAACAAGAAGGAACTATTTGGCTGTTCCTCCACAGTAAGGGTGAAAGTGATAATTGTATGAGTGTGTATGTGACAGAGAAAGACTGTAAGAATAAGAGAGAGATGCCCATCCTTAAGATAGGATGTTAAACAGTGGTCTCACTTGCCTAAGCTGGTGGTATTTCAGGAGAATGTAAGCAATCCCACAGCACTTATTAAAAAAAATAGTATGGGGAAATTCCCTGTTGTCTTGGTCAAATTTACCTTTGTAAATATATATACCACATTGGTTTCCCCTGAAAAGAGGACAGTGGCCTACTGGGACTAATCCAATCAACAAAGGCTACATTAATAAAAACTGAAAGACTCACATATGAAATAGACGAGAAATCAAAAGTGGAACTTTTTAAAAGGGAAGTGAAATTTGCAGTATGAGGTGTTCCACTCTGAAGGTTAGTAACTGGATTGTTGATGTTCCTTGCAGTGTTATCAGAAATCTTTAAAACATCATAAAAAAAACGGGAAAAATAAGTACATGGAATATATGGAATAAAACAAAGAAATCTATACATTATAGAGGTAAAAAACTTAAAATACATGGATTATGATGAGTACTCTCCAAAGTCTGGAAAACGTAAGCTTGTTATAGCCTGGTTTGACATATGAATTTACAGGTAATGAACTTCTATTAGTGAGAATCCTAGATCAGAACCTTGTTATCAGAAGACTAATGAGGCCACACACATATCAATCAGCAAGAGCTGCATCAGAAATCAGCTGACAGCTTTGGATGCTGTTGACATGCTGTCTACTGCTGCAGAAACCATAATCAAAAGATTAACAGTGTTAAGTGTCTAACATCATTTAAACTGTTGGTTCATTACCGATGCGCTTTGCTTCTGGCCCCATTTGTTTAGTAGTATTAGTTACGTTTTGAAGCTGATACAGTCATGATTTTTTTTAATTCTTATTATAAAATGGCTAAGAAAAACTGGCCAATCAAATGGCTAGCTAACTCTGCACCAAGTCTGTTTCATGCACAGGAATAAGCTACAGCAGGCTACCTGGACCTCACATTCACTCAGAGATCCCTACTTCACACAGACTTCAAAATCCAACAAACTGCAAATATTTAATTGGGAAAACTGTCAAACAATATTCAAGAAATTGAACAATTAAAAAAGAAACACATGAAACATCAGAAATGCATATCAAAAGCTTAAACACATTACTTAAGTCAGCATAAAAATAAAGAAAATGAACAAAGCAGGAATAATGACTGTTGCACAAATTAAATATGCTTTAGAGCAATAAAGGCATTAAATAGTCAATTGTAAGAATATTATCAAATCAGAAACACTAAAAGCCACCCTGAACAAAGTGAAAGCATAAACTCCATCAACAGGAAATGAAGCAGTGTAGGAAAGGCCAGGAAGTGAATACCATGAAGCAGAAACAGTCACCATAGCAACAGACATAACCAGTGTAACATTGAATATATGGAATAAAACAGAGTCAAATCATATAAACACACACAAATAAATATAAATAATTTACCAGGCATTGTCTGACCTAAGAGATAAATTTGCAGACACAGGGCATAAAAGTAAAACACTGCATGAATAAAAATGCATAATAAAGTAGAAATAAGAGTTTATATAAAATTGCTATAGAAAGCCAACTAAATATAAACAATAAGCCTACCATCAACTAAACTGAGAAGATTAATAGTGGTGATGTGAGAGAAATTACCACATACATATATATTTTATTTCTTGGAAGTCACTACCAAAATTATTACACTGGGAATATTTTAATGTACAATAAGCATATCATTAGGTAAATCAACATAAGAAGGATAGTGTTGGAAGGATGCATTACTACTTTCATGTGTGCAATTTCAGTTTTTGGAATTGTCACCAAAGTGATTACTCTAGTGAATATTTTTGAGGCTGTTATGTGGAAACATGCTAATGAAGTACTGTACTACAGATATGTTACCTTCTCATCTGGAGTTATTAACCCAGCAGAACTCAGCTGAGGTACTTTATAGTGTTAGTACTTAGTTATAAGCTGAACTGTGCAGCACGACAGTTTGACAGAAAAGCCCATTAAATGGTACCCTGAAAATTTCAGACCAAAATTCCACACAGTTAAAAACTTATAAGACACTAGAGAACATAATTCCGAAATATGAACTGCAAAATATAAAATTCAAAGTGCAAATAAAAATGCAGATCTCTATTTTATAAGTCCAATAAGGCATTTCATAGTGGGTATGGTACAGATATGACCACATGCCCAGAGATAGTAAGACACTTGCCCTTCTGTACATATCGCAATATCTGCACCATGCTCACACCCATGTCTTATTACATAAAACTCTACATGTATTACAAACAAGCAGGTCTCTAAGCATAACTGCTTGTCAATGTGTTCACAAAATGGATTCAGTCTTCACTCTTCAGGTAAATTTCTTGAATCTATTTTTGAATACAATAACAAGTTAGTTATACTTAAAGGCTCAGTCATAAACCTCTGTGTTAATGACTTGCACTCTTACCATTCAAAACATATCTCATACTATAACTTCATAGACAGATAATATATATAGATCTCCTACCTCATCCTTATATATACCAGTGCTCGTACACACATCCACACACACACACATGCACGCACGCACATGCACGCACATGCATGCATGCACGTACTCATGCATGCACATGCGTGCACGAGCTCCCACCCTCACACGCACACACGAACGCACACACACGCACGAACGCACACACAAACACACACACGCAATGGGGCTACTATAGTATCTTGTTCCCAGGCTGGTTAATGGTCTGCAACCAGAAAGTTAAGGAAATATATTATCTGACATTAGCAAGTAGAAAAGCAGCACTCGAGCACATGCATACAAACTGCGAGACAGGATCCTTTTACAGTACTTCTCGCCTCCATAGCAGACAGTATTCTTTCACATTCTTATTTATGAATACTGCTTTCTGTGCAAATTGCCTCTGTTTGTATTTTTCACCCTTCATTTTACCTTTTGAACAAATTCATAAAGAAAGTAATATGTCTCTCCCAAATGTAATAATAGTGTCTGTAAAGTACTGTCTTTCATAAAAATAATTATTCATGAACAAATAACATGACAAAAACCTGAACAAAAACAGGCTGAGTTTTCTCATTAGAAATGTTTCTTCACAGAAATGCTGATAGAATGGATGCATTATGTGGGTGGTAAGGCTAAATATAGTATGAAATTGAATACTGTATGAGACGGACAAGCAGGAAGCACAGCAGAGCATAAGGAATATGAAAACGTGAACTCTTAGATTACAACAGATGCAGGAATTTCATAGTAGTCAGTCAATAGGTGGTGTATACACACATTCAGTTCCTTACATTGTACAGGTAGCTATGTATTAATGTATTAAATGACATAAAAGCTTCTCTCAGTATACAAAAAGAAAAAATACAGTGACATTAACCACATAACTGGCCAGCACTGTATCACTTCTGTAACAGTGGCAATCCTTTAGCAGACAGTATAGCAGTACATTTACTGAAAATAATACGATTTTTAGTAACAGGAACAAGTATGATGTAACTTCCTTAGCTATACTATTACAGAAAAGCAAGCTACAGGAAATTGTACAAGTGCTGATACGTCAACAGGACTGAAACAGGAGAAGGAGGAACTGTAAAAATAGGCTGATTCCGTCAGAATGTGGCACTGTCATGTTTCTGGATAAAAAGATCTAACCATTTAATAGGACATACATTATGCAGAAGTTCTATTGTTTTAAGTAATGAACAGCAGGGTGTAATGAAGCCGGTATACACAGCAGTCCTAAACATGTAACCACCTAATACTGAACACTAAGGCAGCTCAGAATACACCACCCCGACTGCAGTTATAGGTATAAAAACTAGTCCGTCATATTCTCCTAGGCTCAAAGATCAAAGAAGGCTGTGCTTTTGGCTTCATGTCCTCCATTTTTAGACACAGAGGCCAGCAGTACAGAGGGTGTCTTGAGCAGTATGGTGTAATATTTTCAGTTGTATATGAGATAAAGAAATGGCTTAACTCAGTGGGTGGAAATGAGGTACAAAAATGTCAGATGGAAACAGGTGTGGTGCATCCAGCAAAATCTACTTGGCTCAGATGCAGAGAAAGATAAAATAATATGCATATAATGTGATGAAACATTAATTTAAATGCATGTACGTATGTACATATATGTTATGGAACTGGCTGAGGAAATAGAACATTTTGCAGGTGCCTGAAAAATCAAAGTGCAGCAGTAAATTGTTAATTACTTTGAAGGGAAATGTTTTAGCACTCATACAGAGTTATGGAGCTGCTATGTGTAACAGACTTCAACAAATTTGTGATTGTTTTTATATCAAGTAACCAAATATGCCAGTGTTAAACACTGGAGTGCTAATGATGAACAACAAAAGTGAGAAACATGATGAGAACTTAGAAATATGTTTAATTTCCTAAAATATAATTCAACTCAGACAACACATGGGTGGTGCAGCAGTAGCATTGTTGTGTCACAGCAAGAGGTTCTCTGGTTCAATTCTTGGCTGAAGTGCCTTCTGTGCGGAGTTTACATGTCCATCCTGCATTTGTGTGGGTTTTCTCTGGGTACTCAGGTTTCCTCCCACATTACAAAGATGTGTCTGGAGTGTTTCTCCCTGGGCCTCTGCTGTAAATTGGCTTTGTTCCAAGTCAGATTTTCTGGGTAAACAAATAATAAATAAACCTTGAAATTGAATTTTACACAAATCCAGAGAAGTCACACTACAATAACGAAAGAGTGTAGGTCTCCTTATCCGGCATTATCACTGCACTATATTGGGTAATGGAATCAAGTCGCAACAATTCTGTGCTTACATAGCCGACATTTTTTATACTTTAAGTAGAAGACATACTAAAAACAAATAAAAAAATATTACAACAAGGAAAGCCAAAGGCTTTGAGGAAATGTCAATCTGAAAAAACATTGCCTTATTTCAGCTGGATTAAGTAGTCCCTGAAGTTATTTTTTGTGGGTTATCATTTCAGCAGCATGTCTTCTCATCAGAAGATTCTTTGGTCAAAAAACAACTTTATCAAAACTTTCCTCGTTCCTCATGCATTCTCAGTGCTGCTATATATGAGTAAGGGGGTGGGACAAAAGGCAATCACATGGGGGTGCACCTCCTGCAGAAATGTTTGCTTTTAAGTACTTTTTGACAGCACTTTCAATTAACTACGGTTCAATAAAAGTATAATTTTGATGAACTGATATGAATTCTTATTTTTTTTTTTGTGTTATTTAGTAACATTCATTGCAAAAAATGTATTAGAAATCAATTTTTTGTTTTATATGTTTTCTTTTCATCAATAGAACACAAATTACTGAATTTACAAGACTGAGCTTAAAGGACATATGACAGATGCATGTACCAAGAGCTCTCTAGCCAAATGTAAAAACCTTCAGCGTCTACCCCATGTTTTACTAATGAAGCAAATATTTACTTATGATCTGAGATAGCACAGAATATATACAGTGGATATTGCTACATTTTATTATTTCTGACCACTTTAGTACATGGATATTTTAAAAATCAGGATGATAAACAGGCTTTACATTATTGTATTTAGACTACCATGATCTATTTTATACTTAAGAATTAGAGAACCTCATCAGCAGAAAACTATATGTAAAAAGGGGTAGTCTACATTTTACAAAGAAAGGACAAAGACAGTCTCACTGCAGCCCCCCCCCCCCAAAATAAAAACACCATCACATTTTTCAAATAGTGCTGGCCGCTAATTACTTTCTTAACTAAAGTATCAGCATCAACATTCAGGCTCTGACTACCCCCAGTGCAAAGATAAATAAATAATAACCCCACTGATAAAGACACATGCCTCACTCAACCTACCATCTGCCTTCAGTAAACGCAGCCCATCCAAGACAGGTCACAGCCTAAGATCTGTATCATGCTTTCAGATGTAACAGCAAGATGCAGACTTCCATTCCTGACTGCCAGACTGTGATTACACTTCTGAGATAGACAGTTAAAAAATCTCTTTAATGAGCCTGACATTTAGGGATTGGGCACTCCGGTATTCTTGCAAAAGAGTACTTGTTGGGGTAAAAGTTACATACTGCAGTAGGTAGCTATTTCATTAACTGTATGAAAACACAAACATCATTGTAGCAACAAGAAGAATGCAGTGAAAATCTCTCACTCAAATTTTGCAATCCCCATCCAGGCCATTTTGGGGTATCGAGAAATTACAAACTAATACCGACCCCTTAGAAGGATGCAATAGCTTTAATGTTCCACAGAAGATCCTGAGTTGATGAAAACTTTGTTTCTTTCTTTTCTTGGTAGAGTTTTCCTTTAAGTTACTTATGATCAGATGTTAGTTAAACCATCAGCAGCCATGCAAATGTAAATCACAAAGTGGTTAAACAAACAAATCAAATTGCGTAACCAAGGCTATTAGTAGCTTCAAAGCTCTGCATTACTGGGAGACCATCCTCAACACTGATGGGCAAAGTGTACCCCCTACTTTTGATCACTGGTAAAGGCAAGTGATAACATTAGAAAGGATGCCCTCACTCTCACACTTTACCCTGGAAAGCCATAACAGCAAGTACTAATGACTTCCCGTACAAACTATGAGCCTTACACCTTCTATCAACCATCATCTCTCCTTACCAGTTATTTATTATTTTTTTTTTATTATCATTTATTTTTACAATGATAATGTGATCAGGATGCTTCCTCTGCTAACAAGACTGCATAGTCCTCATAGACAGAAGTGTTTCATTTTGTTCCACAAAATTAAATATACATGGGTATTCTCAAACGTTGATTAATAATAACAGTCAGACAGATCTCTATGATGTATCTTCTAGAGGTCTATATACGATTTACATGCAGTATAAATTTATGATACAGTGTGGCAACCAATGAGTGAATAAAATGAGGACAAGCACAAGAGAGGAAAATGTGTCTCCATTACACATAAGGAAGAAAATGTCTCCTCTAAACTTGTGAGTGCCTTGGATATGACAAAGAAAAATCTTTATGCCACTTTGTCCAGTCTTTATTTAGAAGGAGTATTAATAAGAGATAGTAAAGATATTTCCATATCTAATTTGATGTCCTTCCAGGCCTTTATTAATATTATCCATAAAAGTGTTTTTACTAGTCTGATCAAATGTTATTCCCAAATATTTTAAAGATAGGTTAATTGACAAACTATACAGACTATAAAAATGTATTTGCTTACAATTCTGACTTAATGGAAAAAGTAAAGTTTTGTGGTGATTTAGTTTGTAATTCAAAAAACTGGAAAAAGTAGAAGCAGCATTGAATTATTTTTTTTTTGAAATCTCAGAATTAGGGTCAGAAAAATCGATATTTAAATCATCTGCATAATCAGTTAAAGAAATATTAATATTAAAGTATCTAGGAATAGGATGATAAGTTTTTTGGGGGAACAGACAAGAGGAAGGGTTCAATTTATAAATCATATAAGTAGAGGGAAGGGACAGCCCTGTCTGATACTGTTATTCAAGGCTACAGGATCTGAAAATTACTTTTTAATATTATGTTGGGTAGAAGACTTAATGTAAAGAAAATGGATAGTATTGGTGATGGGATTGGAAAATCCACATTTAGCTAAACACCTTTAATAAAAACAAAGTATTAACTCTATCCAATGCTTTGATGGCATCTAGAGCAGGGGTAAAAACATGGTATTAGATCGATTTACCAGTTGTAGGGACTCTAATGTTAGGGTTTGATCTGAAATCTGTCTAGATTTCATGAATCCCAACTGGTAAGGAGAGATGATGGTTGGTAGAATATTTTTTTTTTCATATTTGCTATGACAGCTGACAGACCTTTAACATCAACATTAATGAGGGCAATTAGGTAATAACTGCCTGAGTAAGATAAATTATGCTTAGTTTTAAAGATAAACATGGTTTTAGATCTGTTGAGATAGAGATCAGAAAACTATCTTTACTGATGTCATTGAAAAGGATGTTGAAAACTTTTGCTAGGTTCTTAGCAAAGTATTTGCAAAAGTTAGAAAGAAACACATCTGGGCCTGGTGCTTTAACTTTTTAAATTTGAGATGATACTTAAAATCATGATAATGGCTACAGGTTGTTGAAGTTTTTTAGCTTGTTCAAGGCTTAAATTAGGGAAATGAGATTGTTTTAGATACTCAGCAAGCTTGTGATCTGCATAGGACAGTGTCTTATCATTGTAAAAACTTGAAAAGGTATCCATAAAAATACTAGAATATCTTTACTGGAAGAAATGATTTTTGATTTATCTTTAACTATGAGATTGGAGAATTAGGTTTATATATTTTAATTAACTTAGCAACAAAGTTTAGTTGGGGAGAAGCTCATTCAGAATAAGAAGCTAACATTCTTGACTTGAGTTTTGAGAGATGTAACATATTTATCAGATATACTTCCATTTGTATATTTTTAATTTGATCCTCTAATGTTCCATCACAATTCTGAATTAGAGAGGTTCTAGCTCTACTAATGTCTAATATTCTATAAATTTTGATTACATTTTTTCTAATATGATGCTTTATTTATTTGTAGACCTCTGATCTGCTCCTTTAAAGCTGCCCATTAAAGATCTGGTTTCATACCAGAGTCTGTCCTCCAAACCCCCAAATTAGGTTTCACTACACATATCATGCTTTCTCAGTCCTTGGTCTCAAACTGTGGGAATCTCTCCCCTCTCTTCCTAAAGATCATTCTTCCTAGCCCATTTTCCATTCAGAAATAAAAGCACATTTCAAGACTCTAGGAAAATGTAATTGCACTCTCTCTTGCAATATAACTTAACCTCTTTGAAGTATTCTTCCCTCTTCATACTTGCCCGACTCTATTTTTGTATTTCCTCAGCAGTTACTCTGTATATAATGTCATTTACTAATGCCTATACACCCTCAAGCCAACTATCATATTAACTATATGATGGATATATATATATATATATATATATATATATATATATATATATACTTTTAAAGCTCAGAGTTTCAAAACTTCAAATTTCTTATGATTGTGACCATAAGATCAAAGTTTTGAAACTTTGAAAACAAAATAAAAAACAATTTATTTTTACATTTCCGCTGGGGGGTTTGTCCCCCCAACTCCCCGCACACCCTGCTAATTAAATATAACAACTCTGAGATCACACTACAGTAAGAAAAATGGTAACATTCCATTCTATGCTATACGGTGCTCTCCATGTAACAGTTTGACATTTCAAAACTTCAATCTTATGGTCACAACCATAAGAAATTTGAAGTTTTGAAACTTCAAGCTTTAAAAGTAGACCCATATGTTACATTTTGACATTCATTCTGTATATAATGTTCTGTATCTATTTTGTGCTTATTGAGCTGAGACTAAACTAGGTCCAAAGGGATCAGTGCTCTACCTCAGTTAACAAATTCAAAATAAAATAAATAAAATAGCTAACACTATCAAACATCCCAATACCTAACGTAACATTATAGTACCACTCTTATAAATGAGCGTAATCGAGCATTGCAAATTAAACAATATGACCGACACACAGACAGCATTACTGTGTAATAAACTTTGATAAAAAACAAATGCCCTAGACCTGCCAATATGCTTCCAATCCAATGGATTGTCAAGTTACAGTTTAAAGTTAAAAAGTGAAAGATCCTAGTTGTTAATAATTGTTTAGATTGATAAATAAAGGAAAAATATTCCACTGGGACAGTGCAACGGCATAGAATAGGTGGTATGCACATACCAGCATGAAAGGTTCCTCCATTAAGCAAAACGGCTTAGCTTCCATTAGGAAATGCTGGAAGTAACAGTTACTAAGCAATGCTTGCTACCTAATCCATATAAAAAATTGAAACTCAAATAATAACAGTTATATTTACATAGAAATAAAATAAACAATCTGAGCAGTGCCCAGATGCAAAGGCCATTCAAGATCTTTTCACCAAATCAACAAAAGACTTTAGAGGCTACAATCCAAAATAACAAAATATAAAAAACAGTCATTCAGAATTAAAGTCAAATGTTTTTTAAATAAGGTTTTTGATTCTGAAGAAGGCAGATATTTGATGGCATCATATTGGAATGATAAGCCATTTGAAACTTAACACCTTTTTGAATAAGCAAAGAATAGTAAGGAACTAAGATTTGCCGCAAGCGTTTAATGGAAAAATGACACGTCTTGTATAATTCTTAAGTTAATGCCATTCCAGGTAAAGTTTCTTACATCCTTAGCTGCCTTTAAAAGTGTGGACACATCTTGATAGTTCAGGAGCTTCATGTAAACTATTCTTGGTGGATTGTCTCCTCGATATTGGTGGAGACCTTGTTGAGTTTTGTCAATCACTATAGATTCTGCCGCACTTTGGTCTTTTAAGAGACTCTCAGAAATGCTTGTAATGGTTTTCTACAGCAGAGATTGGTCAAAATTTTCAGGCAGACCATGGATAACAATACAGATAGCAAGGGTAGGTCATACCTGCTAAACGGTAAACTTCGATAAGAAGGTCACTAAGGTGATGGATACGGTAAAACCGTAAATACTACCTACCTCGACCTGGCCAAGGCATTTGACAGAATAGCCCACTCGGGTAGTATAAATAAACTCATACAACTGGGCATAAATCCCTATGTTACCAGATGGATAGCCAACTGGCTCAACGACAAGACACATATGGTCAAAGTGGTGATTCAAGTACCAGCAAGAGGCCAGTTACTAGTGGTGGGCCACAGGGCTTAGTGCTGGGGCCACTGCTGTTTAAAATTTATTTTGCAGATGCCAAGGCCAATGTGAATGGCCTCTGGATGACAAAGTTTGCAAATGACTGCAAGTTGAGGGGAATCAGTGAATCCCCCAATGATGTAGATATACTTCAGGAAAGCCTAAATCAGACAAATGATTGGTGTCAGAACCACAAAGAAATACATTATCGTACAGAAAACAAATACCCCTGTTAACTACAACATTAACAACACACCCCTAACAGTAGATTCATAAGTAAGGGATCTGGGTACCCAGGTAGGTAGCAACTAGAAATTCAACTGTCAGGCATCCACAGTGGTAAGGAAGTTATTTTACATGGTGCAACTTATAAGTTATGGTATGACATCCAGACCTAGGGAGATTATAGTCCTACTGTATACAGTCCTCATTAGACCAATAGCTGAATACGACATGCCATTTGGAATGCACTTGAAAATACAGGGTGTAAGCAACATGTCGTGCACATATAGTCTGAAAACCCTTTCCCTTTACCTTGTCTCTCATCAACTGTTAAGGAGCGACCTGTGTCTGACCTATAGGGTGCTCACAAATCCAGCCCTGATGCAGTTACTGCATATCTGCAGGACAAACAGCATGAGGGTCACCTGTTCCAGGGATCTGAACCTAGTCAGTGTGACAGACAGAACATGCTGGAGAGACAGATACATGTCCTGGAGACTGCCACTTATTTGGAATAGGCTTCTTATTTATGTAAAGCAGAGTCCTTCAAGGCTAATTTGGATTGATGGATGGGAAACCCTAAATTCACACCTGGGGTGGTGCCTATGTGTCTTACAGATATGGGACAATCTGTAAAATCTGTAAAAATACACCTGGACGGACATGCCCATGTCTTCTTCCTGCCTCTAGTGGATATATACAAGGTAAATTGGGTTATATTGGCTAGTCTTGAAAAGGCTCTCGAGCCATTAGCCTAGTAATCTCCATAATCTCCATAATATATGTACTGACCTTGCAAACTGTCATCTCAACTCAGAATGTTAATGATATTCATATGCCATGTAATCTCCTCTGCTACAATGTTAATTTGTGTATCTGTCAGACATCATCTAATATCATGTCTGCTTTTATTTATCTACATTTCTTCAGGAAGTGTGACCACTGTTAACTAGCATGATATACATATTAAAAATGTTATTATTACACAACTATCTTTTGACATAAGCACCTTCAGATCAATAGTCATACTAGAACTTGAACATTTTCTCACCCCCTTACATATTTCTGTCTGCATCTTTTTGGTTTCTGTGCACATTGTCATCAATACACTTTCCCTATCTGGTAATCCATTTATTGCAATTTCCCTTGCCATTTCCCCTATTATGTGTACATTACACTCTGTACACTTTCCCTGCCTGGTACAGCTTGCATTCTTTGCCCCTTGTAGCTCTTCATGCTGTCCACATGAGCACGCTTAACATGTTTGCGTATATAGAAGCTCATTTGTTTACTGTGTGTGCTTGTGCAGCTCAACACTGTTTCCTGATTGCCAACACTGTTGCTGGCCACGAAAATGTGCCTGTATTTATGTAAGTGCAATGAGCTGCATGCATATGCAATTAGCGCTGCTGCTCATCACATTAACATGTAAACATTGTGTAAAGTTCAAGCAAAGCCTACATGATTATTCATGAATCCCATGGATTATTGTTATTAGTTGTGTTTGTGTTTCTTTGTAGTTGTGGCTAACATATGTACTACATACTGTACATGACATTACATTTTTCAATGTTATATGCTGTCCAGAGAACATATCTTTGGCAAAACTATTAAAAGCAACCTGATGAATAAATCAATAAAAAAGTTATAAAAGCCTAAATATTTAAACAGGGTGCTGGACAGAAATATATTTGACATCAATCTGAAAATGAAACAGTACTTCCAAATATAAAAGCAAGTTGCCGGAAGCAAGCATTCATGGCAAGTAAAGTAACTTAAAGCTGAATAAGAACAGAAGAAAAAATAACGTTAGAAATATTCCTCGTCACGAGAAATGCTAAAGGCTGCCAGAAAGAGACTCATGATGTGGGTGGTATATCTAAATATAGTGAGAGACTGAACACTGCGTATGACAGGCATACAACAAATTACAGGAAATTGAAAAGTATGGTATAAGAAAGTGAAACTAGAAATTGCATCACAGCTGGGAATTTTGCTCTAGTCAGTAAAACAAGAAGAGCTGGATAAAAATGATGTTTATGTGTTTGTTATACTGATGTTTCTATTTAATTTCATAAGGAGAAAAACTTCCTTAGGTGAATCAGTCATAAATCAATTAATTATACTTGTATTTTGGTTTGCTTTCCCTTTGGTGGTGCGGTCCAGGCAAGTATAAACTCCCCTGTATATTCCAAAACATTAAATAATAATATACATGCATGATAGAGGGACACGTGTGGGATAAAGCAAGGAAAATACAAATACTATCAGCTACAAGAAGGAAATAAGAACGGGCCAAGCAAATTACAGTGAAATATTAATGGAATGCACATGTCTTATTTCTTAAAGAAGTGGTTGAAAAAGTGAAACTTAAGAACTTGTAGCATGCAACTCGATTTGTAGAACACAGCAGAGTCCAGAACTGCTGAGTACACATATAACAGCAGGACCATACAACAAAGACGGACATGGTATAACTTCCTGATTGTAAGGTAGTCCCAAGGCATGATCTACATGTAGGGGACCTCTACTCTGTAATGCGGTACATATGGTACAGAAATCCTATTAGTTTATGGAATTAATGACCTTCAGGGTGTATACAAAACATCCCCCCACTACTGGTAAAAAAGTGTAGTACAGTAATTCTGTAAGTACAACCAGGAGACAAGCAATGATAATGCAGTCTAGATTTCCCCAACTCCAATAATTAAACATTCAGCAAACAGCTATTTGTAGCAAAATGAGCTCATGGAAGGACAGGGGTAGTGTTTTTCCTTGAATTTATTTTAACTTTTCATACAGAAGGCAACAGTACAGATAGTATAACAAGGAAAATGTAAAAAGCATCACCTGTAGAAAGAATGACTCGTAGTAATTTGAAATAAGATCCACACATGACAGACAGAAACTTGTGACTCAAAGACAGGGAAAACACAATAACCTCAGATGCTTGTACCATGTAAATACCCAAAAAAATCAAAGTGAAGGAGTCATTCATTAATTACATTGAACAAAAACATATCTGAACTAGACTACAGATATATAGTTTGTAAGCAATAATGGACTTATCAAAGACTTCTGATATTTCTTTATCTGATAATCAAATATCCCAGTGTCTTGCTGTTAAATATTAAAATAAGCAACATTCCTACTTACATCCTACAATGCAAAACTCTGTGGGAAGTATATTTCATTTCCTAGGATATAATTCATCTTAAAATTAAATAGCACACCACTCGATCTTTTAATGCAAAAGCAAAGGTCAAGACTCACAGATATAAAATTATATTGGGCGGCACAGTGGTGCAGTGGTTAACATTGTCACCTCACAGCAAGAGGTTCTCTGGTTCGATTCTCGGCTGGGGTGCCTTCTGTGTGGAGTTTGCATGTTCTCCCTGTGTTCACGTGGGTTTCCTCCGGTTTCCTCCCACATTCCAAAGACATGCATCTGGAGCATTTCTCCCCGAGCCTCCGCTGAAAACAGGCTCTGTGGAACCTAGTCGGACATTCCCGGTCAACAAATGTTAAATAAAATAAATAAAATAAATAAATAAAATCCTTATAAGGCATTATCAGCCTGCCATATTAGGTACCTGAGGACAGCAGGAACGATTAAGTGTCGATGTAGTTCACATTATTAGTAGAAGCATTTTTAATGCTACTATTAATAAATCATCTCTAGCGAAAGACATATGCAAAGTAAAAATGGACGACAAAGAAAGCACCAGAATAATGGGGGAAATGTAATCCTAAAACAACAGTATAATTTCTTTGGTTTAATTATTTATGAAAGGCACTTTTTGTGGTCTTTCTTAACCTTTTGTTTTGTTTTGTTTTGAATACCATTCATTACCATATTGGATAAAAACAAGTTCATTTATCATTTCTGCATTATTTCAATTCAGCAATGGAACACAAATGAACCAACAACAATATAATTGTACAAAATGGATTTACACTGGATCTACTGTGAATCAATTACAGATTCAGTGTAACAACTTCAAACCCAGCTTTTATTCATTTACTAGAACAATTTTCAATGAATATGCATCTTAATTAAGTTTTTCTGACAAATTGAGCTGCAACAATTCAGCATTAATCATTAACAATCTCCATGACTCTCTTACAAACTTATGTTCTAAGAATTCCCTTTTCCGAGGCAAAAACTGAAATTTTATCCAGATTAATGAAAACAAATTAATTGCATGTATATTGTAGGAACAGTGTTCACCATAAAATTCTGGTATCTGAAGGAAAACAACATTTACTCCTGAAATTTCTTTTCTGATGGATGAAATGCCTCACACACACAGCCTCTGCAGAAGATACTGTTCCCAGCAGCTAGAATATTAGAGCAAAAGGGCTGCTCTGCTCCATTTTCAACAGATCAGACCTTTCACAAATTTATAGGAAGAGAATGGTTACCTAAGCTATGGGTAACTGGAATCAGTAATGTTAAAGTCATTACAAAATTTAATGAACTGTTTTGCCGCTGTTATTGTCTGTAGATTGTTAGCATCATGCAAATGTGACTTCAGTTTACCATTTCAGCCATCATGTCAAAAAAAATTACAGAAGAAAGATTGCAAATGCATGGTGTCAAAGTTTTAGATCATTAAAAAAGGATTTTCACATGTGATCTCCTGTAACTGTTTGTTGTGGGATTTGCAGAAGAAGAGAAAGGTTATTTTTATGTTTCATTATACATGTTCCCTTCGGTTCGATTTCATGCAGTCTCAAGACCAATCTGCTCAAGATGGCAGTAGTTTGAATGGATACAAAAGATCGCATGGCACTTATTGAAAGGATTAGGGAAAGTTCCCCTATGTACTGATCAAATTTCTCCTTGTAGAATAAATACCATCTCAGGTCTCCCCTGAAAAGAGGCTATAAACCTAGTCAACAAAGTATGCAATAAATAAATAAAGTTAGTGTATTTAGAGACTGAATGTTTGGAGAAAGATACCCACACTGGGGGTGGAAGGAGGTATTAACCCTGCAAAAGCAATTATTTTGCCTGTTGACATTTTAATGTTAATTGTTTAAGGCTGTAATTACAGACAGGGTTATGTATTTTAGTTTCGATTATTTGTATCCCGACTCTGAGGTGTGAGTAATTGTAATAAATCCTTTATCACAACATGGAAGTTAGATCAACATTTTTGTAAGTACAGTACATTAAAGGATAGGTTCTGTTGCCAGCTCCTGCTAAGAATATGACACTCTAAGCTTCCCAAATCATCATTCCAAATTTAATTTATATTATTTTTATTTTTAATTTTGTTGTTTCCAACATTATTTGTACATGTTATTCTGGAAGCAATTTACAAAAACAACATATCCTGGAATGAAGAGATATACCAACATATGTTCTATGATATTATTAAATGTATAGCTTATGCTGTATCCTTTGTCATTCTTTTAAACACATTTGAGGTCACTTCATTATGTAATTAATTCAGCCTTAGCAGTTAACCACAGTCTCTTCTGTAGTCAAACAGTTCTGTCTCCATCTTACCCTGTGCACCTGGACATGCTATGTTAGGCCACATAGATCAATTATGACTAAAATCACAATCCGCCTTACCTTGTCCACACTTTTACTGCACTAGTAATCAATTCACCACTGTTTGTGGCTTAGTGTCCAACAAAAGGTACTCATTTCACAGCCTTATTGTAAAACCTCCATCTTTGTTCGTTACACGTTCTCTAAATGCTCTTCTACTCTAGCTGGCACTAACTCTCACGTCTTGTTGTATAATGCTTGAATCCTTTTGTCTTTTTAACTTCTCTAAACGTGTTTAAGTGAGCAACTTATCTATACTGCAAAATGTCAAACTAGTCAAATTGAAAGCTTGTTGACAAACAGTGACTTGGAGTGAACCTGAAAGTGGTGGTGTGACAATCAAACTACAAAGATCAATCATTCTACATCTTCATTTTGGATGAAACTGGAAGCAAACACATATAAAACAATTGTGAAGAAAGGCAGCGTATAATCATTTAGAATGGGGGGTATAATATTTTTTACTGCCTCATCCATAGAATAAACTGCTTCCAACAGAGTCGGCATGTTTCTGTAAGGATAGGGTACTTCCCTACATTGCCAGTGACCCAGGATTGATAAAGACCTGGAAAGCCTGAGCGTTAGTCTAGTATCTAAATTGCAGAACATCGAACCTCTGATCATCGAGGACCAGAGGATCAAAGCTCTACAATATTAAACTCAAAAAAAAAAAAAAAAAAACTAAAACGTGAAAACTTCTTTCATATTTTTACAGGGGGGCAACTGTAGTGTGATCTCAGAGTTGGTATATTTAAGTAGCAGGGGGTGTAGGGGTGCAGGGGGCTTTCCCCCACTGCAAAAACAAACAAGCAGAGTTTTTATCTTTGTTTAATTGTCTACTTTCATGTTCGATGTTGTAGAACATCGATCATCTAGTCCTCAATGATGTGTGGTTAGAAGTTCCAGCATTTGAAGTAGATGTATTTGAAGTAGACCCATGTATATATATATATATATATATATATATATATATATATATATATATATATGGGTTCACTTCAATTCACTGAACTTTCAATTCACTGACTTTCATTTCACTGACACCATTTCATTGAAATTCATTTCACTGAAACTTCATTTCACTGAAAGTTCATTTCACTGACAAGTATTATTACAAAGTAAATGGAATATGCCCCCTTCCCCACTGTAGTGCGACCCTGGAGTTAGAATATATAGTTAGGGGTGTGGGGCAGAGCCCCACATCGGGGTGGGGCGCAGCCCCACTTCATGTCATATGATATTCTTACGTTTTGATATAATATTGCTTAGTAAAAGAAAAGTAAGTGGGGGGCTGTGCCCCCCACACCCCCTGATGTTGGGGGGGCTGCCCCCACACCCCTAACTATATATTCTACCTCCAGGGTTGCACTACAGTGGGCAAGGGGAATATTCCATTTTATTGCTAATAATAGTTGTCAGTGAAATGAACTTTCAGTGAAATGAAGTTTCAGTGAAATGAATTTCAGTGAAATGGTGTCAGTGAAATGAAAGTCAGTGAATTGAAAGCTCAGTGAATTGAAGTGAACCCATATATATATATATATATATATATATATATATATATATATATATATATATATATATATAATAGTGACATCCATAAATAACAGTCTCACTAAATCAAAAAAAAAAACATTGCTGCTGCAAAATCCAGAATGTAAACAAGAATTAATTAAACAATATTGCTACATTTAACCAATCTCCCCCCCAAAAATAAGCATTTTACAGGGGCTGCAAGGACCCCTGTTCCCCAGATGTAAAAATACCAACTCCACAGTCGCACAAAATTAAAGGAGGGAAATATCTTCTGTAATCAGGAATCCTTGCCAGCACATGTTAAGAACAGAGCAGATACAGACTTCTAATACAACAGACAATCTTCCTATATCACCAGACACAGTATACCAAACCAAACTAAACTAATGTAACCCATCAAGGCACAGTATTCTGATTACACAACTATGTAAATTTATTATAGTTGAGAAGCTGTGCACTCCATATGAAATGCACTCATCAAAATTTTGATCATGCAATAAGTATATTTAATTTCCAGGAGTATGAGGCAACACCTCCATGTTGGAAGAAAGTCCGTGAGGTGTCTGGCCTCCATGTTGGAAGAAAGAATGTGTGCGTGTAGGAGGGGGGAGTAGAACTCTCCAAGTAAAAGTAGCCTTTTTTTAAAGATTGATTCGTATTTACTTTTGTTTAGTTTTATTTTTCAGTAAGGTAAGTTGTTCTTCTTCTTCTTTTGGCTTTTCCTGGTTAGGGGTCACCACATCAGAACTCCGGTCCGCTAATGATTGGCAGTAGATTTTTTATGGTGCCTAGGTGCCAGCCCCATTCTCAACCTTCAACGAAGGAATGCTCATTCACGCATAGGTTCATAGGTTCATAGGTTTATACTAGGCTAGCTGCCCTAAGGCATTTATAAGCCTAGCCCAAAGTTTTGTGGCTTACGCCACCCCTTATGTTAAAAAATACTGTGCCCATTAGTTTGTTGTGCCTCTGTCCAGCAGTGACACAGAGATGATTCCCGGAGTAAACCTACGATCTCCCATCCACCGGTCAAGATTTCTCTTGAACAGAGCCAGCGAGGTGCTCTGCCTCACATGGACCGGGATTTTATTCCACAGCATAGGGAGTCTCTGGGTGACAAATCTATCCCTCCAGCATGTCCTATTTATATCCATGCTAAGGTTTAAGTCGCTTGCTCTAGTGGATCTGGTAGATTTGGATTTTTTGAGGTGGAGCATGTCCATTAATTCCGGGTTGGACATGGCCTTGTATGTCAGGCACAGGTTACCTCTGAGCAGGCGGTATGCGACTGAATAGAGCTGAAGTTTCTTCAGTCTGCACGTCTTTCAAATACCACTCGACCATGGGGAGGACATGCAGACTCCACACAGAAGGCTCTCCAGCATTTTTCAGTAAGGTAAGTGATGATCGCAAATTTAGCTGCTGTGTTTATATTTGCAATCATTAGGTTAAAGAAGTTTTGAAAGATTTATTTATGTTTGGTTTAAAGAACATTACGATCATAAATGTGAATGCATTAGATACACTTATAATCATTATGTTTTGATTTTTTTTTTTCATTCTTATTGACTGCTGATGAAATGGCATGAAAAAAATATATATATATATATATATATATATAGAGAGAGAGAGAGAGAGTAAGTACAGTATAGTTAGCTAACGGACATGCTATATTCTCTGAGGGAACTCATGCAAATATAAACTCCCTTCAGGAAGCAACCAGAAGTCACTATTAAACCACAGATACTGTGGCAGTGAAAAACCACACTGCTCCACAGACATCACCTTAAACCACCTAAAGAGGAAAAGGTCAAAAACATCATTTTATGAAATGAGAGCGATTTTTCTTTTCATTTTTTTAATCTGAGGTGTAACAACATTAACACGCATGGAAAACAAAGGATCACAGCTTTCCCCAGGATGAGAAGAAAAACAAACATGTTTAGAATAGTTTGTTTTGGCAAGATATAAAGGGATACTTTTGCATATTACATTATAAAACCAGAACTGCCTCACAGGTGATACCCTTAAGATTTGGGGACAAATTATTTTATATTTTCAGGTTTTTGCCATCCTATGAAATAAATCAAAAAATACTAAAAATACTTAACAGGATTTGCTGTAGCCATGGTTTAGCTCTGAAGAGTAATTATGAGCTTCTAGTTTATGGAAAGAAACTTTTCTGGAGTACCGGTTGGCAAAATTTAGATAAAAAATTGTAATTAGGAACAAAGCAAATCTCATTTGACAGGGACATGATCAGTGTTCATTTCAGTTTCAGATATATGATCCTAACATACTGGACAGCTGCCAGAGGAAAATAACTGGGTACCTTAATAAAGGCCTCACTGATACCAATGACTGGTGTCAAAACCATGGCCTTAAGCTTAATGCCAAAAAATGCATCATCATCCACTTTGGTAAAAATTCAGTTCCCACTAATTACCACATTGATGGGAGTCCACTGAACACTGAAGGCGTTATAAGATATCTAGGGATGCAGGTTGACAGCAACCTCTCCTTTGACCACCACATTGCCATTGTGGTCAGAAAGTTCTTCTATGTGGCACAACTTATTACCAAGGGTTTTGCATCCAGGAAGAAAGAGGTCATTGTCTCTCTCTACTCTTCCCTCATTAGACCAATCCTTGAGTATAATGCCCCATTTGGCATGTACCTCACTAGACACCTGCAAAAGCTGGAGAGGCCACAGAAGTACCTCACGAAGAGGATCCTAGGCATTAAGCACATGTCCTACATGGACAGACTCAAAAGACTCCAGGTATTCTCTGTCTCATATCGCCTACTTACAGATGATCTCTGCTTGACTTACAAAGCCATGTCTGACCTAGCTCTGTTAGAAATGCTACAGCTAAAGAAATCCCAATCCCTCTGCACCACACGCTCCAGAGACCTCAACCTCATTACCACAATCAACAGAACATGCTGGAGGTCAGGTTCCTTACCCAGAGACTGCCCATGCTCAGGAATAGACTTCCCATACATGTCAAGCAGAGCACATTGTTGTCCCTCTTCAAGAGAAATCTTGATGAGTGGATGGGAAATAGAAAGTTCACCCTGGGGATCACTCTAGTGGCTCTACTCAACAGAGGCAGTGGGAACTAATGTCAGGCGGCACAATGCCAGGGCACGTCTGTGGGTTAGGCTTGTAAAGGCCCCGGGGACATTAGCCTAGTACACACCTATTAATCTATGAACCTATGGATGTTTAGGAGATTATGAATGATAGTTTTCTTCATTTTGGGAAAACAAGGGACATAAATGATATTCTTTGTTTTGTGATTAAGACAATTCTAGAATAGCCCTCTGAATGTGATCTGTATGAGCAATGAGCAACTCACTGTCCTAAGGGCTCTAAGTGTTCTTAGTGGGTTAAATAGCAAAAATTGTAAAAATATTATAAAGTACAAGACAGTTCAATAGTGTTTTATTACGCATGTTACGATGGTGTAGAAGATGGGGCCCAAAACTCAAAAGACCTTTGCATACATAAGGTACAGGTCATAATGTAACATAATGCAAAATTCTTGCAAGTTAACTAGTAAAATACATTCAGAAAAAGTATTGTACTTGGTTAATCTGAATTTTGTGAGCTTTCCTTTCTTTTAATGATCAGCTTGTGAACTCATATAACACATACAGAAAAACAAACCAGCAGAATACATTTAGACAATCCTATTACCATAGCAGTTTATGTAGTGTGACCCTTCAAGAGTATGTGAAGTGATTCAGGTTGTTAAAAACATGTTCACAACAGCCCAGATAAGTTAAAAACGGTGTTTCTCTTTTGCTTTGCAGACCGTAACAAACAGCACTGATTCAAAAAGGATTTCTTTTCTGTGTTACAGCTTTCACAACACAACTGCTATTATTACTCAGTTTCGTAATGGGAGGTCCTCAACAACTAGCTCTCTTCAGCACCTGCCATAATTAATAAATGGTCCTTCGTGTCTGAATATTGGTGTCTAAGTATGGCTATTATCATTTGGTAGGGATACATAATGCAGATTTGGTTGCTTTACAGACAGGGAGAATAGCTTGGAACAAGCTACAGATAAAATAATCAAAGTCGTTACTGTATCCCCTGAATCCAAAAGAAAAAAATTAATATGATTCCATGCTTTCAAAAAAAATTCCACTCAGAATGGCTTTATAACTCACAACTCATGCTCAACCCTAAAAAAAAAACTACTATTTTTTCCAAATCCCTCTCTCATGAAAAAAACTAAATTTAAAGCCCTGTCTCTTGATAATGCAACCATTGAAGTCAATTCTGATAGCAAATTTTTAGGGATGATAGTGGATGATAACCTTAAATTTGATTTGCATATACAAAACTGCATAAAAAACTCATCAAAAACTAGGGATGCTTTACAGAACCAAAAATTTTCTCAGCAAAACAAAAAAAAAAAAAACTACGCTTGTCACTACTTATCTCCTCTCCACACTTACACATGCTGCTCTCATCTTTACTTGAACAATGTTATAACAAAGCTGATAAATTTGTAATAAAAATACCCCTTTCAGAACTCGCCACCGTATAGCACTAAAAAGTCTAAATTGGTTAGAACTACTCCATCGACTAACTTCTTACCACCTATAAAATTATCCAGTATCCATCTGCTTGGTCAGCTCTAAATCGCATTCGACAGAACTATGGTCCAAGTCAGTCATCACATTTCAGTGACAAAATCCTGTCTGTCCAGAAACTTGTCAAATCTGCTGGGTACTTTACTCATATCATGTTGTCAAGGCCTGGAACTACTTACCTGTATCTAGTAGCATAGCTAGGGCACAGCAAGAGGGGCAATTGCCCTGGACGCAAAGTGTTGTGGCACAATCAGCCAATCCCAATCTTACTGTTATGCAATACCAGCTGTGGTCAAACTTGAGTACTATAGTATGTTTGGTTTGCTACAGTTTAAAAGTTAAAAATATATATTTTTTCTAAGTACAACCTGAGCACTGTAGCTTTCTGTGCAGGCAGGGTATAAACTGTAACAACTGTTTGCAACATCTGTAGCAAGCAACTTGCTACAATTTAAAACCATTTTTTAAGTTAAAATAAAGCATGAGTATAGTGGCACTTTGGGCAAGCAGAGTCTAAACTGGAGGAACTGTTTGCTGCATTTCTAGCAAGCAGTTTGCTACAGTTTAAAAGGAAGACTTTTTTTTATTTTACTAAAACATGAGCGCCATAGTGCTCCATGCAGGCAGGGTATAAACTGCAGTAACTGTTTGCTACAGTTTAAAAGAACAAATGATTATTATTTTTAATAGAATATGTTAAAGGAGGGTTTAAGGCAGGGCACAGAAATGGAACCTGAATGGTTGGGGCGGGGGTAAGTTATGCATCTGGCCACCTGGTTGGTGTGCCAGTCAGTACAAGGAACATCCATTTTTTTTGCTCGTTCATAGTACTGCCCCAGGGTGCTAGTTGATCCAGCTACACTTCTGCCTGTATCCATCATTTTAATAGCCTCCCTCCCATCCTTCCAAACCATCCTGAATGACTTCCTAGCCAAAAGATGTTGCTCTTCTTTCTCAGCACCATGTTAAACTATCTCCCTAAATGTGAACAAATACCGTTTCATACCTCACACTTCCTTACTCTCCCTTCTTCAGACCCCTCTGCTCAACTGTGGTTTTCTGTCTAAATATACCATAAACTTGCTTTTCTCTCACTTCATATTGCAATTTATGTTTGTATTATAACAACTTATCTTTAATTTTTTCTCTATAAACTGGCTAAAAGTTCTTTAAATTTTAAATCATTGTCGTATAACGTCTATCTATTCTGAACCGTTTTCATATGTCTAATTTGGTATAATTATTTAAACTGTAGTTTTTTTTTTGTATCATTTTGAAGACTGTAAAATTATTGCTCTTAAAATGGTTTGTAATACTTTGGAGCTTTTCTCCTTGGGTCACCACTAAGAATAGGCTCCTACCCAGTCAGAATTTCCCAGTAATCAAATGTCAATAAATAAATAAATAAAGGTATGAAATGAGTCAGACTCTGAAAACATGCAATTAAAAATTACATAAGGATGAAGATGATCATTTTAATATGTTGTTTATGGACTAGGATAAGGCTATGTGTTTGTTCTAATCCAGACTAACTCTAACCATCACTCGTGTACATGGAGGACTTCTGCCTACACTTTATTGTTTCGTAACTTATAAATCCTATGATCTTCTTGGATCTACTATCAGGTTAGCCTACTAGGCATTCAATACCCTATCATTCTTAAAAACACTGTCTAGAATTTTCCATCTGAGTAAAAATGTAATAATTTGTTTGTGTATCTGTTTATGTGTTTGTTTACATCTGTGTAAAAATCCTTTTATTTGTGTTTTATTTTGTGTTTTAAACTGTAAAAATGTAACAGTTTGTTGAATGTCTTTTTGGAGCTTTTCTCTCCAGGCCTCCACTAAAAATGGACATGTATCCAGTCGGACTATCCTGGAAAACAAATATAAAATAAATAAATAAATAGGATGCACAGGTCACAAAACAGGATAGACCATGAGTCTTTTAATAGGATGTACAGGTCACAGTAGAGTGACATATCTAACCATGCAATGTTATTGATCCTTTATTTAATGTACAAAGCAGAGGTCTGAGTGAGTCCACAAATGAACTAATCTTCTGTAGGACAATGGGGGAAGGGCAGCCGATGCGATGAGCTGGAGTAGGAGAAATCTTGTGCTGTGCAGGTAGATTTTGTTTGTGTGTGTGTGTGTGTGTGTCATACCTTTCAACCTCTTACATCAAAAAATCTGGACAAAGCCATAAATAAAAGTGGGGCAAAGGCCCGAAAATAGGGACACATTTTTAAATATTGCACTTACAAACTTAGAAGGATGATAGAATAACAGGTTTTGCATTAGCATGAATTTTTCTGAAGGGTATGAAGTCTGAAACTCAAATGTCAGTCATTATTTTCTAACTTTAATCTTTAATGATTTGCCACTAATTTGCCAGAAAAACCACAATTTTATGAAAAATGGACCAAAAATATGAGGCAAAAATCTGGACATTCTGCGAAAATCTGTACATTTCAGAGGTGTGTGTGTGTGTGTGTGTGTGTGTGTGTGTGTGTGTGTGTGTGTGTGTGTGTGTGTGTGTGTGTGTGTGTGTGAGACACACCTCATCACAAAAGGGACACACAGGAAAAAAATAGGTCATTGTTCCTCTCTACTCGACACTCATTAGACCCATTATAGAGTACAATGCCCCTTTTGGAATGTACCTCACAAGACATCTGCAGCAGCTGGAAAGGCCGCAGAAGTACCTCACAAAGAGGATTACTGTGTGTGTGTGTGTGTGTGTGTGTGTGTGTGTGTGTGTGTGTGTGTGTGTGTGTGTGTGTGTGTGTGTGTATCTATATCTGTCTTTAACAGTTTTGCCACCATCATTGCATGAAATAGTAAATTCTTTTGCGTTACATAAAATGCAGTCAAAGGGTAAGAAAACTATTATGAAACTGCCCTGCGTTTAGAATTTAAAGGAACAGAAACCAGAAAAATAGCAAAGCTTGTTTATTAAATTAATTCAGAGAAGTCAGGGAGGAACTTAGTACTTTATTCCCAAAAGCTTCTCTCATCTTGGAGAGAGTTTTAGAAGACACATTAAATTTAGCTCTGACTCAATTCTGTGCTTTCTGGAAGCTTCTCCAACAGTTTTGCAATCAACACTTTAGCATTCATTCACTGCTATAGCTTTTCCTTTTCTCTTACTTGGAAATTGCATCACTTGTCTGATTCAACACAGATTTGTAACCTTGACATGGGATTGAAAGGTAATATCCTGTGCATGTCTGTGACAGTATGTTAAAAAAGCTAAATGACCTAACAAAATAATTAGGATTTTTCCTCGTTTCCTTGGTTGAGTTAAGACTGCAGCAATAAATCCCTGTAACAAGCATTCCCTAGGAAAAAAGACTGTTTTATGAATTTAGTTCTGTAATTTACAGATAACTGGAAGGCAGCACTACACATCTTTTTATTTTCTACCTATTTTGCAATACAAAATGAGAAAATGTGAGATAATTATGCTGAACAGTGTTAGGGTTACTGTACAGAAGAAAATGAATTAACTGACAGAAGCCACACTATAAAAGCTGAACTCCAAATCTGACTTCAAAGCAGTGACAAGTGGAGTACCACATGGTTCCGTCCTCTCCTGTTTGGTATCTACTTCTCTGAAGTACAGGCTAACACAGAAGGCCTCTGGCTAACGAAATTCGCAGATGACTGCAAACTAGGAGCCATAGTCGAGTCCCCAAATGATGTGGACATCCTACAGAAGGGCTTCACTGAGACAGATGCCTGGTGTCAGAGCCATGGCCTCAAGCTCAATGGCAAAAAGTGCATTGTCATCCCCTTTGGTAAAAACTCTGTACCCATAAACTACCACATAGGCAGCAGTCTACTTAACGCCAAATGTGTGATAAGAGACCTTGGGACCCAGGTGGACAGTAGTCTCTCCTTTAATAATCACATCGTCACAGTAGTCAGGAAATCCTTCTACATGACACACCTCATCACAAAAGGGACACACAGGAAAAAAATAGGTCATTGTTCCCCTCTACTCGACACTCATTAGACCCATTATAGAGTACAATGCCCCTTTTGGAATGTACCTCACAAGCCATCTGCAGCAGCTGGAAAGGCCACAGAAGTACCTCACAAAGAGGATTACTGGCCTCAAACAGATGTCCTACACTGACCGTCTCAAAAAACTACAGCTTTACTCTGTAGCATATCGCCTACTCCGAGCAGATCTCTGCCTAACATATAAAGCTAAGTTAAACCCAAAGCTGTTGGACATGCTACATCTAAAGAAAACCCAATCCCTCCAAGCTACACCCTCTAGGGACCTAAACCTTGTCACCACAATAAACAGGACATGCTGGAGGGATAGATTCCTGTCCCAGAGACTTCCTATACTCTGGAACAAGCTATCCCTCTATGTCAAGCAAAGTTCCTCATTAGCACTCTTCAAGAAAAATCTTGATGAGTGGATGGGAAATAGGAAATACACCCCGGGGATCACTTCTGTGGCTCTGCTCGACAGGAGCACAGGAAATTAACTTTCTTTGGTGGCGTAAGCCAGGGAACCTTGTTGGCTAAGCTTACTAAGGCCCTTGGGCTGATAGCCTAGTACCTACCTATGAACCTATGAACAAGTCAAATAAAATATTGCACAAATAATGTTGTTATACTCAATAAAGGAGGCTCATATGACTTCATCAGAGAGCACGCACCTCTCTGATTGACTTACCACTGCATATGCTAGCATTTAGCGTAGCACAGCAGTGGAATGAGTAGCATTGTTGTTTCACTGCAAGAGTTTCACTGGTTCGATTCTCGGTTTGTGTGCCTTCTGTGTGAAGTCTGCATGTGTTCACATGGTTTTCTGCTGATGCTATAATTATATCCCAAAGACATGCTGTGGATTGACAACTCTATGTTGATTATAGGTGTGCGTGTTTTGTGTGTGACACCAAAGAAAGGCCTGGTAATCTGGTTCTTGTACTTGCTTATCTAGCTGACTCTGTGATTGGCAACATGTTGCTATTGGGGCTGGATGCAGCTCAACGGTGATGTACAGAATAGATACAGGAATCTGCATGTGTAGCAACTCCACTGCATTTGAATTCTGTTTCACAGTAAAGTTGCGTTTTGAACCTTCAAGTAAGAGAGTCTATAGTGTGCAATTAGTGTGCCGAATAGGGAAAGGACTGGACTTAATATATATATATATATATATGTGTGTGTGTGTGTGTGTGTGTGTGTGTGTGTGTGTGTGTGTGTGTGTGTGTGTGTGTGTGTGTGTGTGTGTGTGTGTGTGTGTGTATATGTGTGTGTGTGTGTGCCATTACTGGTCTTATGCTAGACTTAATTTTCATAGATTTAAGGAGTAGTATGCAGTGATTCATATTAGGCCAATTTTAAATTCACAGTATCAATGAGGAATACATATCTCAGAGCAACGGGAAGACAGTTGCTTTACAAAAGAGTGAGGCAGTGATGTTAATCATTTTATGCACCTCTCAAGAATCTATAGATTTTGCTTTAAGTGGTCTTCAGTCTCTGCAAGTTGCTGAATATGCATATGATAGGTACTGCAACTCCACATTTGGAATTATAGTTCCTTTTAAGTACCTTCTTTGTTGTGCTATTTGGTAGATTTGCAGGTCAGTGGCAGGTGTACTGAAGAGGAGATGTCTTATGCAAAGTGCTATATATGTATATATGTATTTAGAAAATGTTATTACTAGACCCAAACAGACCTCAAAATACTCACAAGTTTGAACAGATTCAAGTCAGTTTCCTTCTATTTCAGAGACGTCCCTACTAATTTTTATCAAGCAGAGTTATTTGGTCTATATTATATCAGCGAAATGTAAATACATCGAATACCTCTTCATTGATCCATTTTCAGCAAAAGCGAAACTCCGCAAATGATCGTTGCATTGAAATTTTTCCCACGGTAAGTAACCAGTGGGCCATCTTTGAGAATTTGCCCTTTTCCCCACTGTAGTGTGATCTTGGAGTTGGTATATTTAGTTAGGGGGTGTGGGGGGGGGTGACTTCCGCACCAGGGTGGGTTTAAATTTTTTTCTGTTTTTATGTGATCATTACATTGGCCCACTGGTTACTTACCATGGGAAACATTTTGATGTAATGATTTATTCATGAAATTTCACTTTTGTTGAAAGCGGGTCGATGAAGAGGCATTCAATGTATATACTTTTTGCTGATTGGCATAGCTGTGTTAAGGTATCGCTGATTTTTTTGCTGATATCTGAAAAAATGGTATGCAATGCCCAAACGACAATATCTTCAGCATATAGAATCATGTGACCATTAGGAAAGAGTCATCAGTACAGAAGGACGTCTCTTCCCAGGCCAATTTTTAATTTTGAAGTGCTTTTCCTTGCTTTTAATCCAACCAAAAGAGTGTCATATATATGCAAAACATAAGTAAAATATTACTGATATGGATTTCTTCAAACAACATTCCATACTTTTGCAGGAGGCAGCCATAAGCTCTGATACAGAGGTGTCCATTCATTTGGAGGAGCCAGCCATAAGTTCTGATATAGAGGTGTCCATTCATTTGGAGGAGGCAGCCATAAGCTCTGATACAGAGGTGTCCATTCATTTGGAGGAGGCAGCCATAAGCTCTGATACAGAGGTGTCCATTCATTTGGAGGAGCCAGCCATAAGCTCTGATATAGAGGTGCCCATTCATTTGGAGGAGGCAGCCATAAGCTCTGATACAGAGGTGTCTATTCATTTGGAGGAGGCAGCCATAAGCTCTGATATAGAGGTGCCCATTCATTTGGAGGAGGCAGCCATAAGCTCTGATATAGAGGTGCCCATTCATTTGGAGGAGGCAGCCATAAGCTCTGATACAGAGGTGTCCATTCATTTGGAGGAGGCAGCCATAAGCTCTGATATAGAGGTGCCCATTCATTTGGAGGAGGCAGCCATAAGCTCTGATATAGAGGTGCCCATTCATTTGTAGGAGGCAGCCATAAGCTCTGATACAGAGGTGTCCATTCATTTGCAGGAGGCAGCCATAAGCTCTGATATAGAGGTGCCCATTCATTTCGAGGTGCTTATTTTCATCGTTACTGCTTTAGACTCAGCAAATAATCCATCCAATGTGGAACAAAGGTCAGTCACTTAAAGTTAAGATAACGGTATCATCTGTAAACAGTACAACGACAAGCCTCACTTCTTCAAAACAGATCTCCAGATGTTGACTGCAACTGGACATCTACCTCATGAAGATCAAAAAAAGAAAATGGAGGCAAAATACCATTCATGGGGTCCCCTGTGCTGTCCTTCAAGGGGTTAAATGTACTGCTGAAAACACATGCAGAAATCATCAGTTACAGGCAGCAAACTGCATGCAATGGCAGATCTGGGAACACGTATTGTTGTAGGACCTCTCACAAAACTTTTCAAGATACAAGGTGATATGTATTCTTTCTACAATTTTGTATTGGCAGGTTTTCAAGATACCTACAAAATCTGGGACAAAGACTAGATCCATAATTACAACAACACAAAATTTACATTGCTGCTCCTTAGTTAAAGACTTGAGTATTGGACAAAGTCTCCTATCCAGAATTCTGCCATACTGCCATACGTTTTCCCACTGACGCAGAGGAACATGATCCTCTATTATTGAAATGCATCTGCTCTCACCATTTTTAAAAATTTGTACTGCTACCATAGTCTGCCAACCCTGTATCCCTACCTAACACACACACGTGCACACGCGCACACATGCACATGTGCACACACACGCACACACGCGCGCACACACACACACACACACACACACACACACACACACACACACACACACACACACACACACACACACACAGAATAAAACATTAATCACAACACTCTACCAGTGTCTAGAACCTTCAACGTGTTGAGATAGAATTCATTCACTGCCACAGTCTTGCTACAGTACACTGTGCTACTACTGCAGTGACCTCATCGACAGAAATAGATTCGGTCCCATCACTGATGCTGCCTCTTTAGAGGCAGAATGGGCCTGAAATCCAGGAGTTCCTCAAAGTTTTTCTTCTACCTCGCAACAATGTCTCCATCTGAGATCAGTGTTTCTTTACCATTACTAACTAGAACATGGGTAATAGCCCGCCTTCTTCCAAAGTTATCTGCCAGAACCACTTTGAGGCCATTTGAAGGTCATTCTTCAAGGTTTTCTTGATACACACCGATGGCTGCTTGGTCATCTTGCTTGGAAGTATAAAAGTATAATGAACATCAGAAAATACCAGTGTTTGGACTAAAATAACAACTTTAATAACAGAAAGAATGTCAGCATTTCAAAAAGGCAGTTAACAGTTCATGTTGCATCTCCAGCTCTATACAAACTGGCACACCAGACCCAAACAATTATGGGATAATTTCATTCTTAAAGGCACAGCAATTTGCTACAGATGTGGAATATAAAAAGCAGTGCATCATTTTTGTCATCACAATGCTCTCAGCAAACTCTTCTACATCTAGACCTTTGCTTTGGAGACTGCTATAGCTGTTGCCTCCCTAGCTTGTGAGTACCTGTCAATCAAATGTGGACAGTTCTGCCATTGTATACAAGGCTTTTATCTATATTCTGATAACTTCCTTCCTCTATGGTGTTTATCATCAAGTCTTAGGGTTATGGCATAACAAACATGGACCATCTTTTAGCCACAGCATCTTGTCACTACCTTGACTATTGGGACAATAAACAGGGTACATTCAAACAACATATCTCTGACTTCCCCAGGAATATGGAAGAATCTCTTCTGGAGGTTGTAGCTGAACTCATTCTGCAGAGAAGCATCAGCTAGGCGTTTCAAAGACATCCTTACTAGATCTGGGTTTCACAGATCTGTCAAGCTACTGTCCCAGCTGATTGACCCATCTCATCATCAAACAGTGATTAACTGACAGCACTTCTCTAACTTGGGTGTCCAGACTGCTAGTCATCAGGTTTAATGACAGCAAAGCAAGGTTAATCTTCACCAGTGTTATCTGGTAACAAGTGTATGTACCATTATTCTTGTGTTCAGACAAGATATTACTGACAATTTATGGTGTTAGTTCTACCCACCTCAAGCTTTGTAAGGGATCTTCACAGATTATGTACTAGTATAACCATGAGGCTTTAGAAATGAAGAAACATCAAACAGATATGTTGCTGTCTCAAACGTTTACCCACAATTAACTCACATTCCCATGCCTTCTATATTATCTGTTAAAAGGTTATATATCCTTTAGACTGCAGTAACTGCAATTTATACAGTTTATGCAGTTCATTCATGGGTAGCTTTACACTAAACTAGTGAATCATGCTACAACATATAATGTAAGGAAACCTACTGAATGAAAGGCACTTAAACATCATACACGGTCACTAATTCTGAGTGGTTTCTTGTCAAGTCTACCATACCTAGTATAGTAGCAATTAGTAGTTAAGGAATCAACACTAATAAGAGCCATGACTAGAAGGCAGCATGTCTTGGGTTGCATTGTTTGCAAAACTAGTAACAGTTCCTAAAATCAAATCTGAAGTCAGCTCTCTGGTCAGCTAAAAAGACTTTCACTGGAATCTCTCATTATGAGTACTCCAGGAATAGCACTCTGGTGACCAAAACTGACTCATCATTTTCAATGAATGTTGGTGATTTTGTCTACATTACTTCATATTCTGTCATTGAACAATGTTGGATCTTCAGCTGTGATGATGACCTAGTACATTTGTTTGCATCACAGATTTCTATTTCATATTTTCAGTCAGTGTGTCATTCTGACCCCTATCTCCTTGCTAAACACACGATAAGTTTCTGTCACTGTTGTCACAGTATTGCTTGTGTCATTTTCCTTCGCCTAAGCAGTTCTTAAGCTTACATGCTCCCTTCTCATACAAATAGACTCAACTGCATTGTGGATATTATCCGTTATCCTATAATAACTGTGAATCTGCTCACTCCAGTAGAGTAAAGGGAGAAAGCCCTGACTACATCCTGGCAGAATCCTGTTCTGTTAGTGACTCAAGCAGCTGCTGGCATTGAGTCGGGTGGATTTTTGCATGAGCATCCCCTGCAGTGATCCCTGGTGGAGACTGGGGACATCATGCTAAGGGGATGTGGTCTTAGGAAAAAAAGGGTGGTGGACATGGGTGATCCATTGTGGAGGCAGGGAGATATGCTTAACTATCCCATTGTATAACACCCCTTGGATGCAACCACAGATACCACACTGAGAGGGGAAAATATTCTGGGGACCAATCCCAATGATTTGTTGGGGAAGTCTAGGAGTGAATAGTGTAGCTGTAAAACTAAGTCCAAAAAAACCCTGTGAAGCTGATAAAGCAACAGCATGTAAAAGCATATAGCTATAGTCTAACAATACAAGATACTTGGTCATCTGATGTAGTATATCACAACATTTCAGCATATTTGTACTATCTGGACCATGTGATGCATTTGTCCATCTGAATGCAGGTATCATGGACTGAAAATAATATGCTGAAAATCCAAAGATCTTGAAAACCTTTGAACTCGTGACTTATAAAGTAAGAACCATCATCTGACATCACTTACTCAAGTATTCTGTGCCTTGCAAGGCTTAATAAAGTACACTTAAGACAGTACAGATTGCTGTATCTTTTAATTGTACAACTTCACTTCATAAAATAGTAAGTACCCAGCAGAAAGATAATTATTTGCTGAAACAAATTATCTCCTACTTTTAGCTAAGGCAGTGTAAGAATTGCATGATGTATTTATCTTAGTACTTATGGGTATCAGGCAAGGTTTTAAGCACTAAGTTTCAAAAGTATAGCGAAACAATCCACTGATACTATACTGATGAGGTCACAAAAAATCTGAAATAAGGCATGTCTGCAGATAGAGGGTTTAACTTTATTGGCCTGAATATACTAATAAAGCTTTAAATCATGAAAAGTCATGGGCATTCAGAATCCATTTAGCTGAAAAATGGTGTATCCTTAAATAGTCATTTGCATATATCCCATGGGCCTCCACTACATGCATATATAAATACATACATATAAATATTTCAAGCACAGACATTAATGACCTTCTAGCCTGCCAATATACCAAAACACTTGTTCCCATAATAAGTGTCCAGGCTGTTCTTAAAAAATATCTAAACTAGTACTTGCCTTAATATAATTTGGTAGTATGTTCCATGCTACTCTGTCAGAGAACCAATTAGTACACTTCTCATTCCTACAGAATCTTCTACAAAGGTTGTCTGATGATTCTATACTTCTTTTTGGTAACCCCAAACAAGGTTTAAAAGAAGGAAGTACTTAAATAAGCTATGTAATGTTTGACTGAAAATGATTAAGTAAATTATAAGTGATGCATAATGTTTACAACTGGGAGCGTGTCAGTATGGTTTGTGATGTGAAATATTTGCAACTAGGATTATGTCAGTGTGGTTTGTGTTCATTTATATCAATGTATGATTGTTTATGTCATAAAGCGATGGTTTAATAAAGATATATCTTGTTTAAAAAAGGGCAGGAATTGAATTATTTATGTAATGTTACTTAGGTTATATGGCATATAGCAATATATGTGAGGTATAATGTTTGTTAATGTTAATTTGTTAATACAGTTTGATTACTTTTTTATAAATGCAAAATTGACTATGTCACAAGTGATAATTCAATAAAGATGTGTTAAAAACAAAACAAACAAAAAAAACCTTCTCAGATGTAGCTGTCTCTAAATGCCCAATATACCTGAATAAGATTTACTCTTAAATATCTGTAAGAGACACTGTACAAGTTCAGGTATTTTAATCTTTCATAATAACTTAAATTTTCACATCCATGAATGCTGTTGGTATATTTCTGATGTACTCTTTCCAGTTTGCTCATGTTTTTATTACAAGGTTTCTATATTGTTATTCCATTCTCAAGTTTGGGTCTAATGTAATTAACAAATGATGACTTCATCATTTCTGATTTCCTACACCTTAAAATTGTTTTGTACAATCTATAGTTCTATAACTATCATTATCCAATTGGCTGATATGATTAGAAAAACTCAAAGCTGGATCTACCCATATACCCAGGTCCTTAAATGACTCTACAGTCTCAATCACTGTGTGCTGTATTAAATATTCACCTTTCAATTTATGTCTCCAAAAATCTCATATGCTTAGTTTTTGATGTATTTATCATCATATTATTCTCCTGTGCCCAAATGGTCAATTTAGTCAAGTTCTTTTGTAGACATGCCCCATCAGTAACACATGTAATCAGTTTACCCAATTTCAGGTCATCTGCATACAATCTGTGGACACCTGAGATGAAAAGGGTATGTCTGAAAGATAAAATCTAAAAAACTAAGGGCCTAGGACAGAGCCCTGTGGGACACCGTGACTGTAATCAAGAATTTCACCTGTTAATAAAATAAATAATAAAGAATTTCACCTGTTCAGTTGTATGATACTTGCCATGTCCTATCTGTAAGCCATACAGCTATCCATCTTATCGAGACTAAATCAATATCTAGTTGTTGTAATTTATTGATCAGTGTTTTGTGTATGACCCTGTCAAATGCTGAAGTGAAATCTATATAAATTACATCACAGCACAATTTTTCTTTCATAGCCATTGTTACATTGTTATAGAACATCATGTTACAGATGGTAATAGATCTACTTTCAGCATATGCTTGCTGTTATATGGTTCCAAGTCCCAACCTTTACAGTTCTGACAATAACTCGTCCAATATTACCTTCTCCATTATTTTTCCACAAAATGAAAGTAAGTAGATTTAAAGGTCTATATGACTCTGGGTTTGTCTTACTCCACTTTCTCTTAAAGACATGTTTAATTAGTGCATGTCTCCAATCTTGAGGAATCTCTCCATACTTATATGACTACAGGAGGATTAAGGTATACACAGTGAAGACTCCAGGCTTGCTGTGTTTTGTGTAGTTTTTAAAGAAAAATGTATGATGACAGATTTAATGGGCATAGATGTTTTGACTTAGTTGGCAATCCTTACACTAGCTTCTATTAACAGTTTAATTTCTGCACCTTCTCTGGTAGCTGTGTGCTGTTCTTGTAGTTTCTCAAGAGTGTTGGAGTTTTGCGCCACAACCTACAGAACTTCCGCATCTTCTTGTATCAAATCTTCCTTGCATTCAAGCAAGTGAGCTCTTGTAATGTGCTTCCAAATCACATTTCTGAAATGTCAATTACTTTCTTTGTAATCAAGCCGGTGCCTTCCATAATAACTTTCTAAAGATCTTTTGCAAAGGCATTTATGATCTGCGTCTGATTTAGTGTGCCTCCTATACCCATAATCATGAAATTTCTGATGTGCAGAATTATTGATTGCATTCCTTTCTCAGTCTGTGCATGTCCGTCCTGAATATTTGTCAAGACTCTTGATATATAAGCAAAAGACTGGCAGTCTTGGTATAATCTGTATTTCCTGTGGTACAGGGTTTAATTCCTGTAACTCTCATTTGCTTACTGTATGATCTTGAACAAGTCACTTAGCTAGACAGTGCTCGGGGTAACTGCAAATTTGGGCTAGACTCTTCAGTGGTCCCCCTGTACTGTAAAAGCCTAGTAACTACCTATGAACTGATCACTTGACAAATGTAAGAAATCCTGCATAAAAAATATTTAAGTGCAGGCACTGTAATTAACTGTTTAATAAAAAACATTCTTAGTTTGTTCCTTTTTTTCAGCTGCAGTCTGATCTTGCTCAAGCTGCGTTTTTACAAGTACAGTTATACCAAGAAGTGAAGTATGAACTTGGACAAGTATGTGTGACCCCCAAAATTGCATTAATGAAAGTTTCTTTGTCAGAGTAAGCCTATTTACGGTATCATGTTCCTTGTCTGCAGCGCAGTCTAAAAAATGCACGAAGCACATCCAAAACACATATAGAAATAAATAAGATACACACATTTATGTATTTAAATGTGTTTACTGGGGTAGACCACTGATCAAACAATGACCAATTACAGGCTTATTCAGAGTTACATCATAATGTGACAAAACAATGCACGTTATACAAATAACAATGGTTTACCTATATGAGTAAGCAAAGGCAGTCTGAGAAACAATTTATACATCAAACTAATAAACCAAATATATTGATATAATTAACACATTACTGCCTGGTCACTCAGCCAATATATACACAAATCTCCTGTGTAGTCCTAACAGCAGACTGACCATTGAGGCAAGGTAATTATTATGAGAAAAGAACCGAAAAATGCTCTCTGGCAAGAGCTTCCAAATGAGTAAGTGTATCAGCAGCATTATTCTTCCTTAAGCTGACGAGCACTGGTTAATTGCATACCACTGTCACTAAGATTATTTCACCTGCAAGCATTTCCATTTTTTTCTTTTGTGTTTGGATAAAAGCAGCACTTTAAAATATCATATTTTCTATAAATAAAATGTCATCTGTTTTTCCAAAGATTTGTTTATTTATCTATTCATTGGCATTTGATTACTGGGAAAGTCCGACTGGGTAGGAGCCCATTTTCAGTGGAGGCCCGGGGAGAAAAGTTCCAAAGTGGTAGAAAACATTTGTCAAGGGGAGGTCATGCCTGTTAAATTTGGTCGACTTCTTTGAGACAGTCACCAAGGCCATAGACGAGGGGAAATCGGTACACATAGGGTTGCCACCTCTCGTTGTGGCTAAAACTAGAGTAAAGCCACACCCCTCACATCACCAGTAACCTGCCCATCCCACCCCCTCTCCCGCCCACATTCTGCCCATTCTATGATGTCACGATGACATCACCCAGTGGGGAACACCCACTTTTTTCATTCCTGTTGTGTGCTTTCGGCTGATTTACTATGCTTTTCTGTAAAAAAGCATAGTAAATCAGCCGATTTACAAACTCTGATAGTCTGTTTCCTTTTTGAAACAGGATACTGGAGTTTGTACAGTGTTTTCTGGACTACCAGAGAATCAGTTTGATTTCTGGATAGTCCGGAAAAAAAATGGAGGGGGTGGCAATCCTAGGTACATACCACCTACCTTGACCTGGCCAAAGCCTTCAGTACTATTCCCCACTCAGGTATAATAGATAAACTCTCTCAACTAGGCATCAATCCATATGTTACCAGATGGGTAGCAAACTGGCTCACTGATAGAACCCACCTAGTCAAAACAGGGGAATCCACCTCAAGTAGTAGACCCGTAACAAGAGGTGTAGCCCAGGGATCAGTCTTGGGGCCTCTGCTGTTTGTGATATACTTCTCTGAGCTGCAGACCAAATCTAGTGGGCTATGGCTGACCAGGTTTGCAGATGACTGCGAGCTGGGGGCTGTCATCAGTTCCTGTAGTGATGCAGACATCCTCCATGAGGGTCTCACCCAAACAAATGACTGGTACAAGAAACATGGCCTCAAACTGAATACCTAAAAATGCATCATCATCCCTTTTGGGGAGAGTGATGTCCCCATATTATCGCATTGATAATAAGATACTAAGCATGCAATCAGTCATGAAGGACTTGGGCACCCAGGTTGATTGCAAACTGATGTTTGACCACCATATTGCCTCCATTGTACGGAAATCTTTCTACATGGCCCACCTCATTATTAAGGCTATCTCATCCAGGGACAAGGTGGTCATAACATCCCTGTATTCTTCCCTTATAAGACCCATTATTGAGTGCAATGCCCCTTTCAGGATGTACCTCACAAGCACATGCAGTAACTGAAGAGACCACAGAGGTTCCTTAGCTGGAGAATCCAGGGTCTCAAACATCTACCCTACACAGATAGGCTAAAAGCCCTGTCCCTCTACTCAGTCTCCTACAGACTCCTCAGAGGTATCCTCTGTCTGATATACAAAGCAGTCTCAGACCCTGCCTTGACGGGGCAGCTGCATATCTGCAAGTCAAGCTCCACTCAGGTAATTTACATGCACAACCTCAACCTGGTCTGTGATATCAATAAGACTTGTTGGCGGGACAGATTTGTGTACCAGAGACTCCCCCTTTTGTGGAATAGACTCCCTGTCCACATCAAGCAGAGTACCTCATTATCCCTTTTTAAGGGCAACCTGGATAACTGGATGGGAAACAGAAAATACATCCCTGGGATTCCACCTGTGTCCCTGTTGGACAGGGGCATAGGGTGCTGACTTGCTGGAACATGGGCTAAATTCTTGGCTAGGCTTGTAAGGGCCTCAGGGTTAATAGCCTAGTAACTTCCTATGATCCTAAGGATAATAGTTTTACAGTCATTAAAAATAATGCAAAAAGGAAATACAGTTTAAATATTTACACCAAATTAGACATAATAGGAAAACATTGGTTTGAAAGAGATGAAAGTTATTTGTCAATAATTTAGTACTTAGAAAAAATTTAGCCAGTTTATAGAGAAGGTAAAGATAAGTTAGTATAATACAAATGGGAATTGCAATAAAAAGTGAGAGAAAAGCAGGCTTATGGTATATTTAGAGAGAAAACCAGGGGAGAGAAATTGATAGAAGTAAGAAAGTGAGTGAAGAAGGGAGAGTAAGAGATGTAAGGTGTGTATAGGTACTTGTTCACATTTAGGGATATCGTTTATCCTGGTGTTGAGAACAGAGCCAGCTTTGGCTAGGAAGACTTTCAGAATGGTTTTGAAGGATGGGAGCGAGGGTATTGACCTGATGGAGAGACATAAGAATTTTCAGGCCTTAGTAACACAGTATGAGTACAGACAATGCCCAATAGATTTGGTAGGTTTGTGGACAGACAGGGGCTTTTAGTCATTGGATGATAATGCTCAACTAGTAACATAGTTGCATAGAATGTCATTTAGTGCTGGACAAGCGAACAGATTCTGGATAATTTTATAGGTGGTAAGAACCTGTGTATATGTTAGTTGCTGGGGTAATTCTAATCAACTTGGGCTTTTACTGCTGTACAGTGGTGGATTTTGAAAGGGTCATTTGCTGCAAATTTACCAACTTTGTTATAGCATTGTTCAAGTTCTGATTTTGGTGATGCCTGAAGGTTAGTAAGGATGGAAACACCATAAAGTAGTGAGGGGAGGAACTAGGAATGCTTTCTGAACACCAAATTCAAAAAACTCCAAGAGCAGACTACTACTTGTTTATTGAGACAAGAAACAAACTGCCCAAGACTGAGCATACAGCTGACGATATTAAAACAATTAAGTGCATTTATCCCTGGTAAAATGGGGCTTCTTCAGAATATACACCTATGTTCCATCATTACTGAAATAATTTTAACTCCTCCAAATTATGTTTCATTTTGCCCTTGTGCAGATTTTCTAAGTTTAAACATTTAATATTGTTGGTTGACTTATGGCTGGAAGGCTCCTGCTAACATTAAATGTACTGCTTCAAAAGTATTCTTGGTTTCTGATGTATTTGGTATATATCATAGTCCTTGTCACCAACTATATGGTAAAAAAATTGCTATATTGTCCACAGTCGTAGTGAGTGGTGTGAGATAGTGTCTGAATTTAGATAGATAGATAGTCCATAGTGGACCTGGGTGTCATTGGAATTCTGTCATATTCTTTCCTGTATTATTGGGTAATTAAGTAGCAGAAAAGCAATTTAAATGTTTGCATTCTATGCTAACTCCACAAAATACTTAGATATTTCATTATATGTTTTTATTTTTATATAGTAATATATTTGCTGTATCATTTTAAGTAGTTAGAATTAAGGTTTTGGAAATATGTAGGATTTCATGAGACACCTTGTAAGTAGAGGTAAGTTATTACAATTTTTGTACTTTCAAGAGTTCTTTCATATAGATTCTAAAATGCTTCTTTTATTGGCATGGGTTTCTACAGTTTTTAGGACAAGATTAGAGAAGCTGTGCTCAGTGAAAGAGAGTTTAGTTTTGGGATTTTTGCAATGTGAAGGTGTTGAGATGTCAAGAATGGAGGATGAAATTTGATTGGTTTGTTAGGCAAGCAATAATGCCCAACTGGGTGTGTTCTACTGTGTAAATAATGCCCGCCCACAGGTGTTATGGCATCTGAAGCCACATGCGTCGAGGGCTATGCAAACCTGTTAGGTGCTGCTGCTCGATCACTGCGTTATAGCTGGGGCATACGTATAGCTTTTTCTATAGGTGCTGCACTTTCTGGTGGAAGGAGATGGTATATGTTCTAGGACCAAGAGTAATTTCTTGATATTTGTTTTGGTTTCTGTGATATGGTGCTGGAAGTTTTAATCCTTTATCTATTCTAGAGGGTTTAAAGCTTTCAGATATGTACTGAATAAACTGGCAACAATAACAAAACTGTTTTAAAATGATCGGGGTAATAATGTTGAGTTTTAGTTTATGACAGTGGTAGATCTTGAATAATGGTGCTAAATGTCCTTAATATAATCTTAGTATGGAGGTGGTGGTGTCATGATTCTATAGGTTTTCCTTAGATATTTTAGCTCCCTTCCATGATTCCACGGGTTTTCCTTATATATTTTAGCTTCATTAAGGGTCCTTTCTTGATATGATATTAGCTGAATTACCCATTTGATAGATGTGGTCTTCAGGCCACCCTCCAGTGATGTCTGTTTTACAGCTTTTTGTATGTCCTGAGTCCCACTTCCCACGAGAAGAGCCAGGATAAAATATTTCTTCTCACTACATCTGAAATTTAATGTGGAGTGTCATGCTTGTAACTCTGTTTTGATTCTGATAAGTGCTTCAAAAATAAATAAATTAAATTAAATACATTTTATTCAGTTTTCTTTCAAAATGTATTACTTTGCAGTAGTCCAAAAGGACAGTGATGCTAACTAATTTTTAAGCATGATTGTTCAATGAATTTCAAGATGCAAACGTTTTAAAAGTTGCCCTGTAGCTTATTTTCAGGCTGATTTCTTAAGCAGATTGCAATTAAAGGGATGGGAACTCAGCAAAATCTCCCGTTCTGATATTATTTTGGCAGCTTCCTGACATAGCTGTATCCTGTTACATTCTTGCTAGAATGCAAAAATGATCATTGTGCTTTTTTTGCGCTTCATCATTAACTTGCTAGTATTATTAAAACTGAATCACTTAGAAAATCCTGAACTTTGACTCCATTACTGAAAAAAACTAGCAATCATAATGTGTAGTAGCAAGATGCAGGGTGGGCCTTATGCTAACTGAGCCTACTGGGAGCAACAGGGACCCACTCTTAAGGGATCCTACACTTGTTGGTGCTATCTGGAGTCAAAAAAAAAAGCTAACAAAAAAAATGGTGGGGAGCCTCTTCTACTTTAAAATGTAGCAAGCTGCTTGCTACAAAAGTAAGAAGCATCTTGATTCAGTCAAACTACCACGCACTGAGTGCTTCAGTGCTTCACAGCAAATGCTACACTGACATTCCATTAACAAAGGAAGAGCAGCGTCAGAACGATTTATTCCCGCGGCTTCAGGGCTGGGTTGTTGCTTGTTCGTGAAATCACATCGGTTGGGAGAGTGGCCTAATGGTTAAGGTGTTTGCCTTACAAACACAAGGTACAGGGTTTGAATCTCACAGGAGATAACTGGCTAGGCTTAAAATGGCTCGCAAGGGCAGTTAGCCTAGTATAAACCTATATGATCATGACTAGAGACTTATGCCATAATAATTTGACTCCAGAACCACAGCTATAAAAAAAAAAGAGTCTTCACTATGAAGACAAAAAAATCTTCTTCCACTGATCACAACTTCTCAGATCTTGTCCCAAAAACCTGAAAATCTGTGCCGTGTAATCAACAAGGACCTAATGTTTTCATAAGTCTTTTCTCTTATGTTTGTATGTAAATAAATGACTACGTCATTTGGCAATTCATATAAAATGTACATAATCTGTGTTATAAGCAAAGAACAGAAATGTTTATGGACCCTTCCTGCAACAGGCTTTTACTTTATCTCTTATTTTATTTCTGAATAGAACTTATTTTCCTTATTGAAACTATGCCTTTATAATACAGTTTAAGATTATCCAAAAATCTTAGTGTGCAATTTATAAACTGGCTCTAGTACAAAACACGGACTGAGTAATAAATGCTTCAAATAATAAGAACAAATCCGAACTATATGTAAAGTCAATGTACTACATTTCTTTATCATAAAGTTATAGGCTCTGAAAGGGGAGCTTCTTCAGTGTAAAAGTCATACCTCAGTGCAGATGGTACTTAATGTTATATTTTATACTTTGCTTTTTATTTTTAAAAAAAAGGAAAGTCTAAGAAGTTAATAGACCTGAAAAATCATTAATTTTAGCAGATCCGGAGGAAATAGTTACCGTCAGGGGCGGCTTGTGGCACTGGGTGCTGAGTTGTAGCCCCACCCCCACAGCTAAACATAGAAAAAAATGGGCAAATTAATTCAGAAAGTTAACTATTATTTTTAAATAATAGTTGACTTTCCTGTCTTTCTATCCTTTTGTTTAGTTTATCCCCTTGGAAGTCTACAGAAGGGCAGAGCTGTAAGGAGATTAAAAAAAAATACTGGCTTAATCCAGTTGCAGAGAGATTTTGAAAACAGTGCAGCATTAGGTTTATCTGAGCATCAATTAGGTTGATTGATGCCAGTTGGCACCAGAAGAAACATCAGCCTTACCAGGTTGCAGCATGAAGCAGCAAGGAGACTGTCCTATTGGTTCAGGCTGACGTATTTGACTGAGACAGCCTGAGACAGGAAGAAGAAAGTGCTTAATATGTGAGAGGTGATATGAGAGGGTCGAGTGAAGCAATTAATGTTATTTAATTTTTCAAGCATATATATATATAGATATATAGATATATATATATATATATATATATATACATATATATTTCTTCAAACACTCTGCCTGCTGCTGTCAGCATGCAGGAGGAAGGTAAGTACTTAAAGTCTGTGTGTGTGTGTGTGTGTGTGTGTGTGTGTGTGTGTGTGTGTGTGTGTGTGTGTGTGTGTGTGTGTGTGTGTGTGTGTGTGTGTGTGTGTGTGTGTGTGTGTGTGTGTGTGCATGTGTGTGTGTGTGTGTGTGTGTGTTTAACATGTTGCATGTGTTTACAAAACCTACAGTATGCTCCACTAATGCACCTCTATTGAATAAAATGACTGTAGCCACTATAATATCTGTGTCTCCAGTTCCATTATATTAATTATTTAATATTATCTGCTCCTGAAAATACCTGTAGAGTTGTACTATGAATACGAGGACAAATCTGTGGTATTTGTATTGTATACATATGGAGAAGGACACAATGTATTGTATATTCATACTTCATTATTAGCACAATATGTTCATGAATCAAACCATTTGGCTAAGGTCCTAGATCATATAAATGATAATTAAAATGTTGTGAATATTGATGCTTTGTTTAAACAGAAATGCTTCAGCAGTTTGCACAAATGATTACAGAGCATTACCTTTCAGAGCAGTGCTCTGCATGAAACTGGACATAGCATTAACAAAAATGCTTTGATTTATATGTGTGTAAGATGCGTAGTACTATAATAACTTTTATAGAGTCATGACTTCATGGGTAAGTACTGGGCTAAATGCCTTGCTGGCCATTTTAAGCCTCACCATTTTCCCTTTTGGTGCTTAAATTAATCTATCCCACTTGGTGTTAGACTGGCCTTACCCATCCCATGGTCAATAATTATATATTACATACCACAGATAATCTGAGGGGACCCATGCATGGGATAATGAATTTAGGAACTGCATCTGTCCATTAGTAGTACAGCGGGCAGTCCTGGGACAAATTTTCTGCTTCCCATCCATAGATCCAAATTGTGCTTGAATATGGACAGGGATGAGCTTTGTTTTATGTAGATGGGAATTGTGTTCCAGAGCAGCGGTATCCTCTGCTAGATAAACCTGTACCTCAAAACCTTTCTGTTGATGTTGCAGAAGAGATTCAGATCTCTAGACCAAGTATTTCTGATGCCATTTGAATTGCTGATGTGCAATAAATTTATCAGTATTGTGTCAGAGGATGCCTTGCATGCCAGAAGCAGGTCACCTCTTGGCAGTCTGTAGGATACCAAGTATAGTAACATATAGTGTCATATACTATAATGACAGGGCTTTGGTCCTCTGGGAGGGGTGGCTGAAGAGAAGGGAAGTCTGAATGAAGATGTCAAAGCTAGAACCAGAGGGGCTGCAGCCAATTGGCATAGAGTATCAGGTGTAGTCTCAGACAGAAGAATGCCAAAGAAGCTGAAAAGTAAAGTGTATAAGACAATGGTGCGACCAGTACTACTTTATGGTACAGAAACCTGGGTAGTAAAGCTAGAAGTGATGAAAATGAAGTGCCTAAGAAGGATGGTATGATGCACACTGTGGGATAGACGAAGAAATGAGGACATAAGAGCAGAAGCCAAAGTTGCTCCAGTTGCAGAAAGGATCAAAGAGAACAGTTTACAGTGGTCCGGGCACATGTGCAGAAAAGCAGAAGACAATCTGGTGAGGAAAATTTGGGACAGACAGGAAGAAGGCAATAAGACATGAGAACATCCAGCAGTCAGGCAAGAGTGTCAAAGAAGGCAGGAGTGTGGCATTGAATTGAGAGAGATGGCGACAGTTAACACGACACCCGTGTAGAAAATGGGAAAAGGAGGTTGATGATGATGATGATGACAGGGCTTTGAACTGGTCCATGTAGGACATATTGTTTAGGCCTTGAATCCTTTTAATAAGGTATCTCTGTGGGCGTTCTAGTTACATGTGTCTGGACAGATACATGCCAAAGGAGGCATTATATGCAATGACTGACCCAGTGAGGGCTGAGTAAACGGGGGCATTAATCTAGACACAATTCCTTTGTTTATAGGCTGCGGAATATAGAAGGACTTTCGTATGACAATGGACACATGTTGGTCAAAAATTAAGTCACTGTCCACGTAAGTTCCAAAATCCTTAACAAATAGGTCAGATGTTAGGGGTGTCTTTTCAATGTAGTAGTTCTCAGGAGTAGATAACTTCTCAAAGGATGTGATTATTCATTTTTTGGCATTTAATTTCACTCCTTGATTTTAGCACCACTTATTCGTTTGGGATAAATCTTCTTGCAGGAATTTGGAGATTCAATGACTGTATTTAGCTTGCAGTCATCTGCAAACTAGAGAGCCCTTTAGTATTGGCTTTTACTTCAGATAAAGTAGATGCAAGAAGCAAGAAAGGTCCCAGCACAGAACCCTGGGGCACTCCACTAGTGACTGGCCTCTTTGTAGAGATAATATTCCCTGTATTGATTTCCTGCATCCTATCTGTGAGCCAACTGGCAATCCATCTCGAGAAATTGTGTTTAATTCCAGTTTGGTTAGCTTTTCTGCTATGTCTGAGTGGAGAATTGTATCAAAAGCCTTGGCCAGGTTGTGGTAGGTGGTCCACTAAGTAAGCAAGACCTGACCTTGATGAATCCAAACTGGAATGGTCCATTGTTTGGAGGTTCTTTATATCTTATTGATTAGTTCCATGATAAGTCATTCCGTGGCGTTGCATATGATGCTGTGCAGACTTATGGGTCTGTAATTGCCTGGGTCTGTGGAAGGTCCTCCCTTATGCAGGGGAATGTTTGTTGCTGTTCTCCATTTACTTGGTACAAAACTTGTCTGGAGGTTGAGCTTGAACAATGTTGTTGGGAGGTGGTTAAATCATGTTTCATGATATTTAAGTTGCTGCAGGAATGCAGTATTTTTAGCTTTTAATAGCACTTTTAGGACTTGATCTGATGTGATGGTTGAAGATGAGACAGTTTCAGGTATATTTTTGAGAGACTGATGCATGGTAGAAAAGGTTAAAGTTAGAGCCAAATTTCTTTGCCAGTAGGTTGGCTATATATTCAGCATTAGTATCATTCACAATCATTTCAGCACATTGGGTAACTATTTTAACTTCCAGCTTGGCTTTGGTAGATTTTATTAAGCTCCTGAGTCACTTGTTTATTTCAGTGATGAGGGCTCCAGCTTTATGAGAATTAATCTTCTTACTTTGATCAAAATTATCTTCCTTTCCAAAAATAAAAACAAAATAAAATTATATTCCTTTTACTGTACAGCTTGTTAATATTATGGTCTTACTGTGTGGGTTTGTTTCTGAGGCTTGCCTTGGGCTTGTTCCTACAGGGTACAGCGGCATCTATTCACCTGTTTACATGCTGATATAGTATAGTGGTATATGTTTCCACATATTCAGTGGAGTTAGCTGGGTTTGATAGGGATCTGAAGATTGGCAATGTATCACTTAAAGAGTAGATTGTTTTAGACAAATTTCTAAAGGTACCTTGAGTGGAAAAGATCTGTGGTTTCAGTTTTAATTTTTAATTTTAGTTTTGTTCTGCACTTTGATGTTTGTGAGCTGTTATTGCTGTCTGGGAGAGAATGCTTACTGCTTTCACATCTTTATTGAAATATCACTTATGAAATAGGCAATCATACATTTATATAAATGAAAACAAACCATATTGACATATTTTCAGTTGCAAACATTATACATCACATAAAACTTTCTAAACAGTCATTGTTAATCAAATATTTCATAGCTCATTCAATTCCTGCCTTCCGTTAAACTTCATTCCTACTCCAAAACATTATTCTGCATGTATTGCTCCCACAATTCCCATTTTTCTATGTAACTTGCTCCTACCCTTTTCTAAAGATCCCACTTCCAGTTCTTTTATCTGTGTTACTACATTTACTACTTTTAGTATGGTTGGTTTTAGAGTTTGATTTCCGTTTTCTAGTAATTTTTTTGGCAAACACCAGAATTAAATTCAGAAAGGCTTTGCTATGTCTAGGCAATTCGGATTCTGTATCACAGCTCAAAAAATATATTTCCTTAGTTGCACTAATATACTCACCCAGTATTTCTGACAGAGTAGTCTACAGGGATTTTTTAAAGTTTGCCAAGTCATTACACTCCCAAAAATTGATCCCGATTACCCCTTTCTTCTCCATCACACCTCCACCTTTTGCAATCTATCTAAGAAAAAATCTTTAGATTCTATTTGGGATATAATAATATATATGCAAACACTTCCAAGCAAAGATCCTAAATCTTCTAGACTTTGGGCGGTATTCACAGTCGATTGCCCAAATGCAATAGGGGTGTTTCTGATGCCTATAAATGAGTGTAGCAAAGGTGCAATTCATAAAGGCCATTAACGTTAATGCACAAGGTCTAAATATAATGAGATGCAAATGAGAAGTGTTGTAAAGCATATTATGCTAATGAGGCAGCTTTGCAATTCACAGTCTGACATCTCTGTAGTACACACATCTATTATTCAATGCGATGCTTTGCACTTGATATTGGAGTTTAGTCAACAAACTAATTTCTCCCAGTTATCACAAGCACTTCCCTGACACACAAATGAGTTATTTTCCCCAGCAACCCCTTCATTAGCTTGTATTAAGTATACACAACACTAAAATGACACAATTAATTATTTTGCCCAGCAATCATTTCAGCAGACTGTCCATGTATACACAAGCACTTCCCTGAAACACAAATTAATTATTTCCCCCAGCAATCCCTTCAGTAACATTTCCTTGTATGCACAAGCACCAAAATGAGACATTCATCCACGTGACCCCTTCAGTAAAATGTCCGGGTATACAGAAGCACCAACTCAGCTCTCCTCGCACCTCTAGATTCTAACTGAAACCTGTTGCATTCTGGCCTAACTTCAGACAGATCGACTTACACACTTTGTATGCAACTGAGTTCATTATAGTTTCAGGTCTACGAATCAAACTCATGCACCTACATGTAAACCCCCTTAGCACCGCAGAACCTCTCCTCCTGTCATGTATGTGTTAATCACATTACGCATTTCCATTGCGGTGGACATGTCCAAAACACATCCTCTGCATTTCTGTAGTTATCCTGACAGTCTGAGATTTGCATAACCTCGTAGCACTGGTTTTTACAGATCACCGCTATGAAAATGCAAAGCCCCGGACTATGAATACCACTCTTTGTTGCATATTTGAGAGACATACATATATCCTCCCATTGTTAATCTGTGAATTGTTTATCCAGTCTCTCTTCCCAATCCTTTTAAACCTCATCTGATTGATTCCTATAGTTATTGTGCAATATTTATATGCCCTACTAATTATCCCTTTTTTAACAGTAACTTCTGATCTAGATTCTACAAAAAACTCTACTAGTGCTGGTCTTTATTGCTTTTATATCAGAAATTGTGCTGGCGGTTTTCCACATAGTTAACAGCTGCTTTGTTGACTAGTGTTTTTGTGTGTGTGTGTGTGTGTGTGTGTGTGTGTGTGTGTGTGTGTGTGTGTGTGTGTGTGTGTGTGTGTGTGTGTGTGTGTGTGTGTGTGTGTGTGTGTGTGTGTGTGTGTGTGTGTGCTTTACATCTGATTTGTGAATTGCTCTGCTCTGGCTTTTGTCTCTACATGATTTACTGCCCAGTTTCTGACAAATTATTCATATTGACAATAATTTTGTGTGTTGCGGGAGACCTCAAGATGTTTGCTGAACAGAACACTATTAATTGATTCAGATTCAAAAACAATTATTTTGTAATTTTGCCATCATGTTTACTTAGCTTTCATTTTAAAACAAATTAAAATAAAGCACAAGGATGTCTAAGTCTAAAATGTATAAAAAAACACAAATATTTGGGAATTTATTTTGTGCACATTATATTTGACAATGGAGAATGAATCAGTCTCACCAACGATAATAACCACCTCTGGGACTGTCATCTAGCCACACACCATAGACTCTGATCTAATCCTAAAGGATTTAAACGGACTTAAAGCAAAGTAAGATCTTTTCAGCATCCTGTTCATGGTGAGGTGGATGATCTCAAAGGAATTATCTTTGAAAACAAAACAATAAAAAAAAAACAGAAATCACCATGGCAGATCTGAATTGCCACCAGTAACATGCAGAGTTACGTTTCATTTTTTTTTCCCTAGCCTAAACACAGCATCTGAAAAAAAAGATGATGAGGAAAACAGGGCTCGTCTGCTTATCTGACTCAAGAGCTGGAGCTGAAGAGAGAGCACGACATCTTTCCAGACTTCAATAATCCAAAAATGTTTGGAAACAGACCCCTCCATCAAGGAATTCTTGCAGTCCTGCAGCCAGCACCACAAAACAATAACCTAATCCACTCCACCTTATCACATGTTAAAATTATGCAGGCATTAGTGACGTGCTGATAGAGACAGCTGATCTGTAGTACAATGGAAACCATGGATGTCAAGATACATCACCTATCCATGGTCCAGACTGTGATGGGATAATGACACATTGATGATGGCAGTAACCCACTTGTATTTTCAGTGATCAATATTATAAAATAGAAAGGTTTAATTTCCACAGCCCTTTACTCAGATAATATTCAAGAAATTCTCACAGTGCAATATAACTGCCTTTTGTGAGGATGGAACCCTGGATGAACAACAACAGTTCAACTAGGAAATGATGCAGGAAAATAGACAAATAAGATTCCACCTAAGGAAGCTGACCATGAGACCAAAATAGTACTACTGGACACTGTTTATAAATGTCTATCTGAAAACTCCTTCATATTTCACTTTATTAACTTATAATGAAATAATATCCGCTGCCTCTGCAGGGACATGGACCCTAACACACTTTCTTAGCACTGACAGTCTGCTATAATTGTCTTAACTTACCCACCCAATCATTGTCCAAACAGAACAGTATATTTTTTCTTGATATTGAATTCTGGCCACTTTTTTGGTAAGGATTTAATGCTAGCTAACAGCCTGGTCCTGTGTCCCCCATTATTTTTAATTTTTACTTTGATTCTTGAGCTACGAGACTGAAAGGTATTTGGTATGGGAGTTATAATGAGTTACACACTGTATTTTGGCAGTAGTGAGAGGAGAACATAAATTCTTTGTAGTTATGTATGTATTTATTCATTCATTCATTCATTTGATCACAAGTAAACACCTTAGGTATACAGCCATACAAGTGACTGTAACTGATGGTCGTGTGTGTGTGTGTGTGTGTGTGTGTGTGTGTGTGTGTGTGTGTGTGTGTGTGTGTGTGTGTGTGTGTGTGTGTGTGTGTGTGTGTGTATGTTTGTGTGTGCGCGCATGTACACACATGTATGTCTGAGGCCACAGATACCCTCAACTGTCTTCGATATTACAGTATTTTTCTGATATTTTGCAGCATATTTTGGTTTGTTCCTTGTAAGTCTGTGCATTTTTCTGGCAAATAAATGAAGACTGCAGTTAGTAAATAATAATGACAACCATTTAAGTTTTAGACTTAATAACCTTCAAAAATGCATGCTAATGCAAAGGCTATTATTGTTGTAAGTTTTTAAGTATATAAAAGCAATAGCTGTCCCTGATTTTGGTCCTTTGCTTACCACTATGTTTAACTTTCTCTATGATTCTTGAGATTAGAGGTCACGATATATGGGATGGTTGCACACTATTCTGATAACAGTGAATTGTAAGGATACATTCCTGTGTATCAGTTTTTATATGTTTTTATATATTTATTCATTTATTTCATGCAGCCAAATACTTGAAATGTACAGTCACAGTCTCATTATGGTTGTAAGTAATGGTCAGTAACATATCTGTGGGTGAATATATATATATATATATATATATATATATATATATATATATGTATATCTATATCTATATGTATATGTATAGGGGTGGTTAAATACATTATTTCTGCCAGTAATTACATTTATTTTTTACACTCTGGTATCTGAGGTGTACACAGTTGATAACGCTGGCTTTATTTGCGGGGTACAGGGGTTGTCTGTGGAATAAGTGACTGGCATTGCTGTCATTCAGTCAGAATAAGCAGACATTATTTTAGTTTAGCAGAGGTAGTGTGTGTCTAGTTGAAGCTAGCTAGTGGCCATTTTGAGACAATTGGATATCCTAGGTCTGCACATTCAATAATGTGCCTGCAACAGATGAGTATGAGGATTGTAAGGGATGAAGATGACTGAATGGATGCTGGAGAGGGGTTGCAGTGCATGAAAAAGTAGCAAGTTAGTCATGTTTTTCACTGTCCATCATAGTCAGACATCAATATTGCACTCTTCTGTCCATGGCAGTCGGGGTACTGTGTATGTGATAGCAGTTTATTGCACTCTTCTGTCCATGGCAGTTGGGGTACTATGCATGTGATAGCAGTTTATTGCACTCTTCTGTCCATGGCAGTCGGGGTACTATGCATGTGATAGCAGTTTATTGCACTCTTCTGTCCATGGCAGTTGGGGTACTATGCATGTGATAGCAGTTTATTGCATTCTTCTGTCTGCAGCAGTCGGGATACTGTGCATGTGATAGCAGTTTATTGCACTCTTCTGTCCATGGCAGTTGGGGTACTATGCATGTGATAGCAGTTTATTGCACTCTTCTGTCCATGGCAGTCGGGGTACTATGCATGTGATAGCAGTTTATTGCACTCTTCTGTCCATGGCAGTCGGGGTACTATGCATGTGATAGCAGTTTATTGCACTCTTCTGTCCATGGCAGTCGGGGTACTATGCATGTGATAGCAGTTTATTGCACTCTTCTGTCCATGGCAGTCAGGGTACTATGCCTTCTGTCCATGGCAGTCGGGGCACTATGCATGTGATAGCAGTTTATTGCACTCTTCTGTCCATGGCAGTTGGGGTACTATGCATGTGGTAGCAGTTTATTGCATTCTTCTGTCCATGGCAGTTGGGGTACTATGCATGTGATAGCAGTTTATTGCACTCTTCTGTCCATGGCAGTCGGGGTACTATGCATGTGATAGCAGTTTATTGCATTCTTCTGTCCATGGCAGTCGGGGTACTATGCATGTGATAGCAGTTTATTGCATTCTTCTGTCCATGGCAGTCGGGGTACTATGCATGTGGTAGCAGTTTATTGCACTCTTCTGTCCATGGCAGTTGGGGTACTATGCATGGGATAGCAGTTTATTGCACTCTTCTGTCCATGGCAGTCAGGGTACTATGCATGTGGTAGCTGTTTATTGCACTCTTCTGTCCATGGCAGTCAGGGTACTATGCATGTGGTAGCTGGTCATTGCATTCTTCTGTCCATGGCAGTCAGGGTACTATGCATGTGATAGCAGTTGATCGTTGGTAGAGTTTTGCATCAAGTACATCACCATTTAACCGTGCTTGGATCTCTGTTTGCGTTTTTGGTTATTATTCCTTCTATGTGCAGTATTTAAAGCAAAACTCTTTGTCTCTGCGTAGGTATTATACATGTGCTTTGGTTTCTTCTCCCGTATTCTTAGATGTATATTATATACCGTTGTCCATTTGTATTTTTACTTTCATCTCATATCAAATACCAGAAGGGTAAACAGATCATACCTATCTCTCTTAGAGGGGACAGGAGGGTAGGAATTATTCCCAGATAGGATTTTTGGATCCTTATGCTTGTCTCATCAATTTGTTGATGAACTGCTGTTTGGTTAGATTTGAACATTAAGTTTTAGACACAATCTATTTTTCCTTAAAATAAAAAATAAATCTGAACATTAAATCAAAATGTTGTAAAAAAAATCTCTAAAAAGCACCTTAAAATATCTAGAACCCCACAATTTCTGGGTGCCTAACAGCCCCTGATCCACAGCTTAATTCAATTGCATCCTCCACACATTGCATAGACTCATGGCCAGTTATTGTACGTTAAGAGTGTTGGGCAGAAGATAAAATGTAAGACAATATGTGAAAAAGCAGGAAAGGCGTGATCTATCTGTATGGTGGAAGTCCAGAATAGAGGGAGAATAGGGGAGGGGCTCAGGGGAAGTATGTGGGGGACTAGTGTTCTGTGTGGGGCCCATGGAGTCCTACAGAGTCCTTTGTCTGGGGCTTCAGCTCACCGAAGGCTGACCTTGTGGATTGCAATCAGATATGAGAGATATATGTCATTGGTAAGGTGGCTATAATGAGTGGGTACATACTGAGGCAACCCGTAAGTGAAAATGAATGACTGCATCTATTGTTTTATCACAGGTAATGGTCAATTACCTGTTGTAATAGACCCTCACACCATTCCAGTTAGCACTATCCATTCAGCTGCTTCCTGCATTCCACCATCTCCACCCCCACTTGCTTTCAAGTCACCAGCTGCCACTGGTTGATATTCTTGAAAGTACTAGGTCATGGTAACTTCAAAATGCAAAGTCTGCTGCATCATGCAAAAGTCCTAAATCCAACCAAGAACCACATAGCAGAGTCTTTTAACACTTTACACCCACAGAGACAGCTTCCTAGTACCTCTGTTGTTGAGTATTGTGTCTCTTCTATACGTCTCAAACTAGTGTAACTAAGCCAGTTTTATCTCAACAAAACAACAATATGCAGTTGTTACCCTTCCTCTGAGGTGATGCAAACTCAGTGTTTCAAGGAGTAAGTAGAGGTATCAGAGTAGAGCCCCCCACACCTGGTTGTGCTGGACCCCATGCCAATGCTGCTGGTCAGCATTATTCTGCTCAAATGGTTTGAAGTGCAAATATCTTCAGCTCCCTAGTGTAAAGTGTTCTTTAGGCGATACTCATTTTGGGATTATCTGCTTTGACATCTTTAGTTTCGATTTATTATGTTCAGTATTTAAAATGTTGGTATTACTTGCTTTGTTGGAATAAAATAGAACCTTCATAAGCATTCCTTTCATTGCACAAATGCAGAAGTCCTTTTTGTTGATTTGTGTTACACAACAGTGTCAGTGGCATAATAGTGCAAATCTTCCATGTTACTTCACTATTACTATTTGCATAACATGAACTGGTATATGGCAGATATTTCACTTTTTCACTATGAAAAAAAAAACAGCAGGCCACAGTGCTATACTTTATTTACAATGGTGGTGCTGAAACTTGCTTGGACTTACTGCGTGGCATAATGTCACTGCAAACAGCAAGGTAGTACGGCTTCAGTGGATTAGTGGTTCCTCTTCTGCCAAGCATAAGTTGCAGTTCTTCATTTGTGGATGCAGTGGCAGTATTAGTAAAATAATCAGAGTGCAGTACATAAAGTAAGACAGATAAACTGGCTGTGGTTGGGACTTACCAAGACTGACGTTATGACGTAGACTAGCTATTGCTACCCAGATAAGATGCGCTATAAAACTCATTACACTGAACTGTCTACCTGTTCTATGAGTACATCAGTGTATTCCCTTGCTTTTATTTTTATTGGACTGTTATCTTTACTGTAATCTGTTTCATGGAGCTTTTCTCCCCGGGCCTCCACTGAAAACGGGCTCTCTGGGCCCACTGGACTTCCCCGGTAATCAAACTGGAAATAAATAAATAAATAAAATTTAAAACAAAACAAATGTAATACAATAATAAGATACAAAACAGAAGTATTTCATAAATTAGCACTAGACTAACTGCCCTCGTGGGCCATTTTAAGTCTAGCCAATTAACCCATGTGAGAATCAAACCCTGCACCTTGTGAGAGTAAGGCAAATATCTTGACCATTATGCCAAAAAACATCAGCTGTTTGTATTACCATCTCTCTGCAATTCATGAATATAATTGAATCCAGTGGCTCCACTGCCCTTTATACCTTTAGATTTTGGAGTTCCTTCTGAAGCCTTTGTTTTTTAAAAAGATTTAGATCAATCCTTTTATATTTAGCAAAGTCTCCCAGTATGATTTGGTACACCGAACTCATTGAAAGACATTAAGCAGAAGTACTCCATTGTATCCCTGCTTTCTATCCACTATTTTCTATCTGCCTTCAGACATTTATATTTAACCTGACCATTCCCTTTGTTTGCTGTCTCTGTACTTTTTAAACCATTTGATTTCAGTTCTTAACTGAAACAGCCATTTGCTTTTCAATTCGTTGGGGATTTTTTTTTTTTTACTGGACTCCCTACTACTTTCTTTGTGAATGAATGGACTACTGAACAGCAGCTGAAGAGGTGCTGGGAAACCACACTTTGGGGCTGTTGAGCAGTATGAACGCCGTTCTGTTTACAGTCAGCTACACTGTAGAATAACGACGCCCAAGAGGTCAGCTACACTGTAGAATAACGACACCCAAGAGGTCAGCTACACTGTAGAATAACGACACCCAAGAGGTTAGCTACACTGTAGAATAACGACACCCAAGAGGTCAGCTACACTGTAGAATAACGACACCCAAGAGGTCAGCTACACTGTAGAATAATGACACCCAAGAGGTCAGCTACACTGTAGAATAACGACACCCAAGAGGTCAGCTACACTGTAGAATAACGATGCCCAAGAGGTCAGCTACACTGTAGAATAACGACGCCCAAGAGGTCAGCTACACTGTAGAATAACGACGCCCAAGAGGTCAGCTACACTGTAGAATAATGACACCCAAGAGATCAGCTACACTGTAGAATAACGACACCCAAGAGGTCAGCTACACTGTAGAATAACGACACCCAAGAGGTCAGCTACACTGTAGAATAACGACACCCAAGAGGTCAGCTATACTGCAGAATAACGACGCCCAAGAGGTCAGCTACACTGTAGAATAACGACGCCCAAGAGGTCAGCTACACTGTAGAATAACGACGCCCAAGAGGTCAGCTACACTGTAGAATAACGACACCCAAGAGGTCAGCTACACTGTAGAATAACGACACCCAAGAGGTCAGCTACACTGTAGAATAACGACGCCCAAGAGGTCAGCTACACTGTAGAATAACGACGCCCAAGAGGTCAGCTACACTGTAGAATAACGACGCCCAAGAGGTCAGCTACACTGTAGAATAATGACGCCCAAGAGGTCAGCTACACTGTAGAATAACGACACCCAGGAGGTCAGCTACACTGTAGAATAACGACACCCAGGAGGTCAGCTACACTGTAGAATAACGACACCCAAGAGGTGCCCTTACTTTCACTCTAACAATTCTGGAAATGCTTTTGATGGGTGAACACTAAAGCTAAAGTCTCTTTCTCCAAAGTTATGAACCACTTCTAAAGCTTTGTCAAACTAAGCATTTCATTTTTTTAAGATTTGGTGTCCTTAAGACATGTTGAGTCCCAAAAAAAGATACTGAGCAAAGAGACAAAACACAGACAACGGTGATTCCATCACCAAATTTAAAAAGTGCCACAATATAGTAGCAATCACGGAGCACTAAAAAGTAGTAACCATAAAGTGACTTTGATCTTTTTTAGTGGAAAGGAAATCCCCCTCCAACACCAGCCGCATGCATGGGTCTAGGTCCTTTGCTACCATCCATACATAGCACAATCAACATAAGATCATCCCAGTATGGGGGACAGGGATTAACCCTCCCCACCCCTTCAAGTTTAACAGTGCGCCTTCAACTATTTATTTATTTATTTATTTATTTGTTTGTTTGTTTATTTTGCTTTCTTTTATCACTTTTGCCCTACAGATTTAATAAAAAAAAACTTTTCACTGAAGGCACAGGGAGACAAGCTTCACTGTATTAAAAACTTTTTTTAAACAGACATTCATTAAGATGCATAAACACACATTAAGCAATACAAATTAGCAATTTCATATGCATTTGATAATTATGTTAAATAAACATGAAAGCAGAGGCAGCTATTACTGTATAAAAGATACTTATACATTAGATGATGCTGAACATTGAGAATCTAAAGAGGTGCATTAGTGGGTTTGTCAAATAGTTAACAGATTGTGTGATTAGGGCTTAGAAATTCAAAGAAGTGGAGGTTAGGGAAGGAACTAGGTAGAGCAGAACATGTTAATATTGTACTTAAGAGGTGGGGAGTAAAGCAGGTTCATAGATAATTACTTACAGGGTTATAATAAGGTTTATATTAGAAGCACGAGGTGGGCATGTGCAGTATCACAAAACTATGTACATAGCTGGGAGATGCTAGTAAAACTATCCAGGTATTGGGGAAGACTGGTTGTGGGGCATAGGATTCTGAATGAAGAAACAATGTTTGATAATATGGCAAGCTGGAAATAGTGGCATTTACCCTGAAGAAATACAGAAACAGATCCATGGATTGATAGGTGAAGCTTTAGTTGTGTTTTAACTGAGTTTACATTCTGAATGGTTTCAGTGGTAGTGGCATGTGGTTCCATAGTTTAGCTATACTACTGAATATAGACAGTCACCTTCCTTTTATGCTGTACAACTTATAAGTAAGGGCATGGCATCTCGGTCCAAAGAGGTCATTATCTCACTGTCCTCCGCCCTTACTAGATCAATCATAGAGTAGAATGCTCTCTTTGGTATGTACCTGACCAGGCATATGCGGCAACTAGAGTGACCTCAGAGGTTCCTGGAATCCATCCATCCACAACCCCTTTTCCCATTTCTGCACTTGGGAGTTGGGGTGTCACTTCATCAGTGACAATCATCTAGAGGCAAAGTTTACACCACCAGGTGGGGAGCCCTGGCTTGCTAATTCTTCCATATCACACACTTGCGCACACATACACACACACGCACACACACACACACACACACACACACACACACACACACACACACACACACACACACACACCCCTATGTCCAATTTAGAGTGTCAAATCCACCTACTGAATGTCTTTGGAATGTGGGAGAAGCCATAGTACCTGGAGGAAACCCACACAAACACAGGGAGGACATGCAGACTCTGCGCAGAAGGCACCCCAGCCAAGGATCAAACCAGGGAACCTTTTCCTGTAAGATGACAACATCCTCTGCACCACTGTGCCACCCCTCAGAGGTTGCTGTAATAACTACTTCAAATAACACCATTCCAGATAACAAATATCCTAGAATACTGTTAGTAATCTCTGACAACCATGAGACTAAAGGTCCCACGACTGTCACCTTCTGTTTTGCTCCATGAAGTCAGTTTTGTACCATTTCACTAGCTTTTATTACATCTTATAGACTGTAAATTACATATCTGTGTTCATCATGACTCTAAAGGCCTTATGAAAGAACAGATACAACAGTGGAACATTTTTGTAGAAATGTCAGATTTCACAAAACATGCATATGGCCAGTGCAAAGAACAAAGATTCACTCTTTTATCAAAATAAAGGCTTATTATTGTAGTGCTTTAGTTGTTTATGGGATTTCATACAACATTCAGGTGTTTCAGATACAAAATAACCATTTTATTAAAATATTAAAGAAAACTCACAAAATATTTTTTTCCTAAAATCTCAAGACATTTGCCATTTTTTAGTTAATTTTTCCCCACAGCATACACTTGCCCAAAGAAGGACTCTCCCTCAAAAAGTGGAACAGTTGGTAACACTAAACTGCCTAGGTACCCAGTCACAAAGTTTAACACACTGGTCTGACAGGATCAGCTGTTAATGAATCAGTGCTTAAAGAATATCAACTGGATTCTGTTATCAGATGCTCCACTTCTCTGCCCTTTTTCTCCCCATTTATTGTTCCTGCTATGAATAAACCACAGCACAGCATTTAAAATATTTTAAATTGAATGTTTCTGTCCACTAGAACAGTACCTTACTATACTGTGGTGGTTTCACCTTCAAAAAACTTTTATCCCGCCCTGAAAAAGTCTCCAATTCATTGATGTCATCAAGGCCACTGAATACAGGTAGTTTTCTGGCCAATTCCCCTCCCCAAACTGACATCACCATGACTGTCCTAAAATCCCACCCATGCTGTGATGTCACAGCTATCTGGTCCTTCCCCTAGCCATACAGAAAGTAAAGGCTAGAACAAGGAAACAGTACATGAGTCAAGTTTCCTGCTGTGAGCTGTCAATCACAGCAGGTAGCAACTCAAACTACCCTAAGCACTTTGACAGCTAGGGAAGTTAGGTGTGAAGGGGGATGGGAGATGAGTCAAAAGTAGTACAATTCAGGCTTCACAAAAAAAAACCTACAGTTTAGCCATTCTAAAAAGAAACAGCAGTAAAAAGCACTTTGAAAGTCTGTTCTGTGGCATTTGCACTGTTTGTGTTTTAAGTAGTCACTGAACGGCATGAAATGTTACTTAAAACTAACTGACTGAAAGACAACAGTGTATGCATGTAAAATCAACGCAGTGACAGGAGCTTTAGGAAGAAAGAGACCTGCATGATGTAACTTTTTACAGACGAGCACTGCATTGTGGGATACCTAGAGGCAGACTAAACAATCAGAATTACTTCAAGATGCCAGACCCCACATGGTCAGACTCAGAAATTATGTATAAAAATATTTAAAAACCTGTAAACAGTCCCAGAGTGGTGTTAAAATGTAGGAAACAGCAAACCATGATGAAATAAACATGTTTTTTGAGACTGTGGGTGTGGTTCTCCTTTAATGCTGTAATGTAGTTCTTTTACCACAAGGATGCTCACCAGCCTTTCCACCCACAGTCTTCTTTAGATTATGCATAGGAAATATGACTACCACAAAATCTGTAAATTCCAAATTCATCCTTGGGGGCACATTATAAACACGTGACAGGTTAAACTAGTGTTGAGAGACATCCCTGACTGCATTGTGACAATGTTTACATCTATACAAGGTCTTACAAGGACCTTTGGCAGTTCCTACAACACTTGGGATGGTTTCCACCTGCACATGATGCTTTGTTTAAAATTATTCCACAAAACCATCTAACATCAGCTCACTTTGGTTCTCTATTTCTTATCTCTCTCTATATTTACTTCTATTTAATAAATTCCCACCTGAAGCAATAGTTTTTCATATCTGGCTTATCCAATCAGCTTCCACTCAACCCTCCACAGTTATTAAAGCTCATTATATGGTGTGCTGTAGGTTCATAAGTAAATACTAGGATATCAGTCAACAGACTACTATAAGCCTAGCTAATAACCAGAGATCAGAATCAAGCCCTCTACATTGTATCTGTAAGGTACAGACCCTAACCATTATGCCAACCCCAATTCCTTTAGTGTCTCTCTGCTTTTTCTTATTGTACCTTAAGAAGATATTTCTATTCTTTTATGCCTGCTGCAATTAACTATATCAGTGACTTAGGACCATTAATGTCTATAACTGAATTCTTTAAGTACTTTACCTAACTAGTTTCTCCACCACCTATTTTTCTGGGGTCTATATTACAACATTGAAACATCGTAATATTGAACACCTGAATGCCAAGTATTCAGCGAAATTCATTTCCGCAATTTGCTGAATACTTATCAGGCAAATAAATACTTGCCCTGCAATGCAAAGGAACTAAGTCTAACTAAACTAAACCAAACCCACCCATGTGGGTGGCTGTGCCCCCCACAACCCCCTAAATAAATATACCAACTCCGAGATCACGCTACAGTGGAGAAAAGGGCAACATTGTGTAGTTGGCAAACTACATCTTTGCCCGACAAGTGTTCAGCAAATCACAGAAGTTAATTTCACTGAATACTTGTCAGCGGTGAGGTGTTTGATGTTGCGGTGTTTCAACGCTGTTATATAGACCCATTTTTCTGTACCTCATAAAGGAAAACTTTTTCCCATTCCTTGACTTCGTTTCCCACTGGATGTCATTCTTCTTTTCTCTCTCTCTTTTTTTTTTGACTGTGTTGTATCAGTACCAGCTTCTAACTAATCCCATTTCTTCCATCTCTCACCCCCTCGCACACGCACACAAACACACACACTTCTAAAGACAGTAGATGCAATTCTGGCAAGACATTCTTGCGGTGCATCTTCTATCATTCCGAATGTCCTACTTTTTGTACCGGGTTCCATTGTGGTCACACTCAACATGAGTCATAATGAGCAGTCATCACCACTTACAAGTGCTTTTTCCAGCCCACATTCTGTTACAATTTCTATTTATTGAACAGCCACCATGCTGATCTGACTACCCCATCCCCAAAATAGGTCAAGAAACTGTCCAAGAAGGCATCCATATGTACCTGCTTCTGAGTTACTCCAGTCTCGTCATATCATGTCAAAGTCCCCTCAATTTATCATCTAATGGAGCCTCCAGGTTATCTTTCTTAGTCCTGATAGTTTACCATCCAGTTCTACTATATGAGGTCATGACCTTTACACCATTCCCATTTGGAAAGTCATAATCTTTGAAATGTGAACCTGTATCTGAAATGTCTACAGGATGCCCATCCTCCCCTGCATACATAAGTCACTCACGTACATATGATTCCAGCTCTCCCATCTGAATAAACTCATCTTGCAGAATACTATGTCCCATGGCACAACCATGTCCAACTTGTTATACTGTGTGACCCATGTTTAAGTCATGTGACATTCAAACTGCTCCTTCCCATGAGTACATCAGGTTTACAGCTTCCGTATTAGTATTCCAGCCCCCTGCTGCCATTAACATTTCATGATCTGCAGAAGCCTTCTCAATGATCCTAACATTCAAAAAATAAAGCACATTTTGTCTACACGTACTATGAAAAATTAACTCTTCCTTTTAAACTACTAAGCAGTTTGTTCTGCATATCCCTAAGAAGTATACTCCAAATAAAGTTCTACCTTTTCTATCTCAGAAGCCAGGACAAAATACCCTATAACTAGCCTGTCCCCATGCCCCCCCCCAACCTTGCTACTGGTGAAAAACCCTTTAGTAATAGTATCCTTGGTAACTAGAATAATGACATTTTCACGTACCAGTGCACATGCTTTATACGCAATGGATAATCTCCACTCCCCAGACATACTCCCCCATCTTGTTCCTATGTTTACACATATGCTATCCATCTTGTTGCTATGTTCACACATATGTCATCCATCATTTCCTGTAGTCACACATATGCCATCCATCTCATTCCTATATTCACACATATGCCATCCATCTTGTTCCTATATTCACAAATATGTCATAACGCGTAAAGTTTTTTATCACATAACAGAGGGCTTTCCTTCTATCGTAAACATGTATAATTCTTCATCCTGTAGTACCGATGGTATATACTGCCTTCTCATCCAATAATGACTCCACCCATTCTACTAATCGCTAACTCTTCCTCTGCTTTCATCTTCTTCTATAACTTGCTACTCCCTCTTCAGCTTTCAGACTACAATTTTCTTTCATCTCCTGACTCCAGTTGCTCTCCTGTAGGAACCTTTCTGTACAGGCATTACTGCATTTATGTGAATCCTTGTTGGAAAACAGAAGATATTAAACTATGCAAAAAGTTTGTATAAACAAATGCTATATACTTGCATAATCTCTGAACTATTGCATTTGTATCTTTTGCCTGTACTTTTGGGCCTTCTGCCAAAGACCAGCTTCCAAAGACCAGCCTATACAGCTGATCAACAGAGACTGAATGAATGAATTAATTAAAGACTGAATGAATTAATTAGTTAATTAAAGAATGAATGTAGGAATAAGCAAACAAGCAACCAACCAAGCAAACAATATGGAAAGTAAACGCAAAGCTGCAGCTGATACTAGTACTGAAAAAAAAAATCTCTTAAGAAAAAAATACATTTTTCAGCTTCCATAAAGCAGTTATTAGTTTTTCAAAACTTGATTTACATAGCTGTAAAACAGCTGCCACATGTCAAGTGATGAAAATCATTAGGTCCAATGTTAGGCAACTAAAGGCTTTCGAATGTGTTACCAAGGGGTCTATGCTATATTATCGAAAAGATAGGTCAGCAAACAGCATTGAAAATGCTGTTTAATAAATTATAGATCGGAATACAGTGAAGACTGAAAAATTTGCCCTTTCCTTACTGTAGTGTGATCTTAGAGGTTGTATATATAATTATCAGGGGCATGGGGGGAGCAGCCCCTCACAAGAGTGAATTTGCTGAATGACATTTTTGATGTAAGTGCCGTTCACTGACCTGTCTTTTCAATAATAATATATATAGACCCATTACCATTAATTTATAGAGAATTGTTTCACCATAATAATGGACATTGTAACTTAACAAATTAGTGATGTTATCAACAGTTAACTATGGTTTTGGTAACTTTGTTTTATAAATGTAGTGACATATTTTAATGCAACTGTATGTGTCTTTAGAAATCTACAACAAAAATATGCAATGATTCGAAGAAGCATCTTTGCTAGTTTATTTCTTTGTATTTGTTAACCAGGTTAGAGCATATATCCACATGCATGAAATTAATTTCTGGTGGAGTCTGGGGTCAGTGATCATACTCTGTATTCAAAAACACAATTACATAATAATGCTTACTTGGCCTCAAAAACACCAGCCAAAAAAGTTAGATGTACAACTTTTTTTTTAGAAGTTTGCCAGTATTATGCTTAAGGCTTATTTCAATGCAAAGCAGGAGTAACACAAAAAGAAAATTCTAAAAACAAACTCACAAAATCTACTAATAGCCAAAACAAGATTAATATGGCTGTCACTGCTACAGATTTTTGGAAGACCTTATTTGCTTTATTTTTTTACTGACTTTTGACTTTTTTCCAGACACATTTATGACTTGATCATACTCGATGTATTTACCATACTTTTGTGTTGTTAATATTCACGTTATTCCATTCATAGTATTCCATTGTGTTTTCAATACTACTTTTCATCTTATGTATTTATTGACTGCATGTGCTATAAAACACAGTTTGTGGCCGAAAAGGACGCATGACTATCTGAATGACCCAGCTACCAAACAAATAGATAAAAGGCAAACATCGTATGGATGCAATGACTATAATACAGATTTAGAAACAAAACTGTACAGAAATGCAAATTAATTACAGAAAAAATTGCCACATTGGTCAAGCTCCTAACACTCTCCATAACATACTAATTAAATATTTCAACCTCAAAGGTATGAAACGTTTGAGAGAAGGATGTGCATATACATACATATGGGTATATGTCAAATTACTGAATTTTCAGAAAGTCGAAATTCATATTTTCAAGACCATATGTTCGATTTTCCGAAAACTTGAATAAAACAGAACAAACAAAATCTATGTTTTTGCAGGGAGGCAAACCTTCTTGCACCCCCCCATTTGGGAGGCTGCTCTCCCAAACCCCCTACGAATCATGTATACCAACTCTAAGATCACACTGCAGTGGGGATTCCTTGATCCCCACTGTATCAAGATTTCCATACAAATGATTTGAGTTTTCAGTAAATCAAACATATTGTCTTGAACACATGAACTTCAAGTTTCTGAAAGCTTGATAATCTGACATAAAACCATATATATATATATATATATATATATATATATATATATATATATATATATATATATAAACACACACACACATATGCATTTTAGGCCAAGGTGTACACCACCAAGTGGCTAGCCCTGCCAAGGTAGGTCATTTATACCACACACTCTCACCTATGGCCAATTTAGAGTGTCCAATCCCCCTACTGCATGTCTTTGGAATATGGGAGAAAACCGGAGCACCCAGAGGAAACCCCACGTGACTGCAAGGAGGACATGCAGACTCCACTCAAAAGGCACTCCAACCAAGAATTGAACCGGAGAACCTCATATATATATATATATATATATATATATATATATATATATATATATATATATATATATATTTTATATATATATATATATATATATATATATATATATATATATTAATTAAGTTATATCTACATGTCACTGACACATTGGTAGTCAAAACTCTTATTAATGGCATGTTTTCTGTTGTAGATCAGTGACCCTTGTTATTTTACTTGGTGGTGGTGGTAATGGTCATTTAGTTCTCATGCCTTTTTAGGTTGGTTGGTACTTTAATGAGACCAGTCGGCATAAGGATCAATCTGACCTATGGTCAATGCCTGTATGGAGTTTGCATGTTCTCCATGTGTTTCTGTGGGCTTCCTCCCACCTCCCAGAAACATGCTGAGTGTTTCTATTTCAAACTCACCCAAGAATAGAGTTGTGGGCAGCAGCACAGACTCTAGATGCTGCCTTATAGGGGAAAAATTGCACCAACCAACCACTTTTGGTGCCTACTGTGGTGTGCATTATCCTCAAGATAGGAGAGCACAGATTATAAACTGAGTGCCATGGCAGGACTAGCCGCTCAATTATGTAATATATGGCAGCTCCAGGTGATTTGGTCATGATGACTAATGTCACAAAATGGGCATGGTTATTTACCAGTGATAAGTGGGCTGAGAATGAGACCTATTCTGACCTATTCCAGGGACCCCATGCTAATGGTGGGAGGGGTGTATGTGCCCCATTGGCCATTGTGTGCCTGACATAAAATCCCAGAAGCCCGGGGGCAATAAGCTACAGGTTGCAGGTTGCCCAATGTCCAGTTGTCCAGTTTGGGTTACCTTGAGTAGCTCTGTTGAGCAAAAGATAGACATAAAACAAATTAACCTATCAAACACAAACTCAGAATGGCAAGACTCAGTGCAGGTTCACTGACAGGACAGAGCTTGGAAGTGAATGACATGATGGTAAGGAAGAGGCTGGACATTCTATGCATCCAAGAGACACGATGGAAGAGCAGTGCAGCAAAGCCACTTGGCTTGAGATCCAGAGTCTACTACTCAGGAGTAAGACAGGCAAGAAATGGTGTGAGAATTGTGGTGAGGGAGAGGCTTTAGAAAACAGTGAGGGATGCCATCAGAATTACTGACAAATTCATGGCAATCATACTCCAGTGTAATGACAGAGCAGTATTCATAATCTCAGCTTGTGGATTGTGACAGTGAGGAAAACAGCACATTTAGGCAGCAATTGCAGGGCCTACTAGATAAAGCAGGACAACATTGATTAGTGTTGATAATGGGTGACCTAACTGCACTTATTAGGATAGATAAACAGGATATGGGAACTGTCTGGATCCACATGCATGGGGCTAGAGGGAGGCCATTATAGACTTCTGTCTGGCAAATGGCATGGTGGTGACAAACACATAGGTCAGCAAGAGATACAGCCATAAGATCACATACAAGAGTGGCCAACATGCAGAATGATTACTCAGTGCTGTAGCAACCCAGAACAAGAGGAAATAGGTGGAGTTGAAGAAGTGTAGCAAAGCCTCAAAACAACATGTGTGAGGACTATAAAACAGATGTGTTGCCGAGCCAGGTAAGGAAATAAGGTATATAAGGAAAGCTGGTGGTGGAATGCAGAAGTCAAAAACATTAAGAAGGAATGCAGAAAAAGTGGGAGATAGAAAAGATGACCAGGATAGGAAGGAATAGTGGTCAGCTAACAAATAGGCAAAGAGAGGAGCTGCAATAGCAATGAACAAGGCATCTGAGGCCTCTACCAGCTTCTGGAAAATGATTCATTATATGGCACAATGAAACTGCATCAGGTTGCAAGACAAAGACAAAAAAAATAAATAAATAAATAAAGAAGATAGGCAACCTTCATAAGGGATGCCAACAACAACCTGCTCAGCAGTCCACAGGAAGTCAAAAGCAGATGGAAGGAGTACTTCCAGCAGCTTCTGAATGAAGACAACCACACAAAAGCTGCACTACCTCAGATACAGCCTGGAATGAAAGAAGAGGAGTAGACCACCATAGAAGTAAGAACAGCACTAAGGAAATGAAGGCAGGGAAAGCAGCAGCCTCAGCTGAGCTCATAGCAGACACGATAAAGTTCTTGGCTGACATATGAGAACTGGCTTTTGAAGGTAGTCACAGCAGTGTGGTGTATCCCAGATGACCGGAAAACAAGCATACTAGTGCCAGCGTTCAAGATCAAAGGGGGCATTCACAACTGTGGGCAGTGCAGAGGTATCAAACTCCTGTCACACTGCATGAAAGTTGTGGACAGGGTGACTGATAAACGATTACGCAGAGTAGTAGAATGTAAGATGGGAGCTGAGCAGTTCTGATTCAGATCAGGATGCAGCAGAAATGACCCAACATTTGCTGTAGACAGATATTGAGAAGAAGCCAGACATGAGGAAAGAGTCCAACTGAGCATTCCTAGACTTGGAGGAAGTGTATAACAAGGTCGCAAGAAAGCTGATTTGGGCAGTCTTGCTGTGGTTTGAAGTCCCAGAAACATTGGCAGAATTAGTGCAGGCTATGTACAAGGACCCAATGATTCAAGTACAAACAGTGTCTGGTCTCAAAGAAGGCTTCCCACTGGGAGTGGATGTACATCAGGGATCAGCTCTGAGCCCACTGCTGGTCTTTCTGCCAATGGACTACATTAGAAAACAAGTTAGAGGGGACAGATCAACAAAGTTTCCATATGCAGATAATGTGGCCTTACAGGCAGACTCAGAGCAAGGACTTCAGCAAAGGATAGATGAATGGATTGCAAAACTGAAGGCACATGGGATGAAACTGAGTACAGATAAGACAGTTGTTGTTCTGTCTTTCAGCTTATCCCGGTTAGGGGTCACCACAGCGGAACTCCGGTCCGCTAATGTTTGGTAGTGGATTTTTATGTGCCAAGTTACCAGCCCTGATGCACAACCTTCAATGAAGCCACACCCATTCATGCATACCTCCACACAGAAGACGCTCTAGCTGAGAATCAAATGTGACAACGTCTTGCTGTGAGGCGACAACGCTACCGCAGCACCACTACCACGGAAATACAGATAAGACGGTTGTAATGGCAGCAAATGGAGGAAATCAGAAGAAGCTGAGAAATGAGACAGAAAGGAAAATAGTGTAACAGGTTAACAGCTTCAAGTATCTGGGAGGGGTGGTTGACATACCTCTCAACCTCTTAGAGCAGGAAATCTGGACAAAACCTAAAATAATGGGGGGACACAGTCCTCAAAATAGAGACAGATTTTAAATATTCCTCTTATAAACTTGGAAAGTTGCTAAATTAACAGGATTTATGTTAGCATGCATTTTTCTGGAGGATATGAAGTCTGAAACTCAAATGTTTGTCAATATGTAGCAACTTCAATCCTCAGTGATTTGCCAGAAAAACACACATTTTATGTGGAACAGACCAAAAATATGAAGCAAAAATCTAGATATTCTGCAAAAATCTGGACAGTTGAGAGGTATGGTGGTTGAGGAGAAGATAAGTCTGAATGAAGAAGTCAAAGCTAGAATCAGAGGGGCTGCAGCCAACAGGCATACAGTCTCAGGTGTAATGTATGGCAGAAGAATGTCAACGAAGCTGAAAAGTAAGGTGTACAAAACAGAGGTGCAAACACTACTACTGTGTGATACAGAATCCTGGGCATTTGCAGTTTCAGTGTTTTGAAATTTCAGCGATATGGTCTCAATTTATAAAAGTCAGTTATGTGGTATTTCGGGTTTGTGAAGTAGACCCTTTATTTTATGTTTGTGTCTACAATATCGGCTTTTATTTGCCTTTAGACCGTCAGCTTTCTTTTTTTTAGATGCTTAACTTTAAGCACTAAAATGCAGACATGTTCCATGTATCCTAGTTGTCAATCTTTCTTTACTATTCAGTAATACAGAGCACACAAAGAGATGTTAAATATGGAAATTTGTATCTGAACTTATAAACTTGTTCTAGCTTATCAGGCTTCACAGTTATATGCACTTCATCTTTCTTTCTGATATTTTATGCTTCTATGTTCTGAACCATATATATATATATATATATATATATATATATATATATATATATATATATATATACATATATACATATACATATATTATTTGCATAACTGCTATTTTATTATACAACTTTTGTGTACAAATGTGTAAATACTTTTACATGCATTATGAAAATAAAAGTATGAAATAACATTTATTGGGCAAAACACGTCTAGTATAGGGTCAAATTTTCACATATCTTGCAGGAGGCACAGGTGCTATGCCCTCTACACTATGCATTAACAATAATCAAACTGAGGTCACTGAATGTTTATGAGAAAAATGTTTCCTCTCCTGGGGTAGTTGCCTCAGTAGAGCTCGGTTTCAGGGAAAAAAACGCACTTAATTTGTTATCACTAAACTACGCAAGTCCTACAACTTGTTTCTCTCACGAAAAGGAAGAAATAAAGACATGAGCTGAAAAAAAAATGCATGTGGGTTTTATCACCCAGCTGCTATTTGATTCAAAATTTAGCCTCTTAGGAAGGAAAAGCAGAACAGTTTTCTAACCTGTAATATAGGGAGTAAAAGAAAATGTATTACCTGCCTACTAAAGAATATATGACACAGTGTCCTTGGTTTAAAGCTAAAGATACATTTTAGTAATATTTGTGGACTATCTTAAAAGTCCACAAGGTCTAAATGCTAAATGAGACTGGCATATGAATTAGAAAAAAAAGTGTGTGTGTGTGTGTGTGTGTGTGTGTGTGTGTGTGGCTTTTGTAATTTTATCATCTGCAGCTTCACAGTTCATTACTCATTCAGCTACTAAAAGATTTTGCTGTGTTAGTTTACTGATGGCAAATGAACAGACTAAGTTTTTTTTTTTTTTTTTGTTTCATTTAGTATTGGATTTATATTTGTACTTTCTGTTTTTGCAGCATTTAAGAATGTTTTATGACCAGGAATACAGGTTAATATGAGTAGGACTAGACCAGATCTGAGCCATTTTAATTATTAATACATCTCATCCAGAAAATTCTCATAATAAGGGGTCAGAAGTAGTTCAGAAGAATAGCACACTTTGGAAACATTTGTATAAAAATAGAAGGCAAAGAATAGCTGTGAAGTGTATGTACGTAAAAGCCCAGCCCTGCGGATGTACAGAAATTGCAAATATCTCTGTTGCATAACAAAGCGCCACATCAGCTGTTGGCAGATGGCCACAAAATTGTTTAAGTAGCTCTATTTTAAGCAAGAAACAAATGGAAAGCTGAGCCTATTGTAATCCTTCTAAAATTATCTGGCTGTCCTACAACAGTGGAGAGTCACTAGGGGGATTCCCTTAATTGCTACAATCACAAACAGTTGTCTGGTAAACCCCAAATTATCAGCTGTATAAAACAAGTTACTCAATCATTCTGTGCTGATTTATGAAATCTGCCACCCATTCCAGGAAAATCTTCTTCCTGCAGGAATTTCTCAGGAAAACGTGGCTTAAAATATCATCCTGGCAATTAAATAATTTATAGTAATGTTAAAGTCTGTGAAAATAAGTAAAACAGTATTCTGAATTTCTAGGCATGTAAAATAGTATTTTACTTTTCTTTTCAGACAAAAAAAATTACATTTATGAAAATTTGTCATTGTGCATGTTGCATAGTGACAGTCCAGCAATTTAGATACATGTATGCCACAAAATGTACCTTTGAGATTTTTTTTTTACTTTTGCTTAAACAGAAATGTATCATAACCACAGAGCTTCCTTCCGTAACAAGCTAAAATATAGGAAGTTCAATTTGTTTGAAAACACATCCGATAGCATCATGATATCTGGTTATTCATTTGGTTAAATTTTCAGGAAAATAAAACACAATAAAGTAGCACAGAGTGATATTCTAGGAAGGTTTTTATGACTCACTTTAAGGCTTTGTGACCTTAGCACTATTTATATAATGTAAGGGGTACAGGAGTCAAAGTCTGATGCTCAGATAGCATATCAAGCTTTACCCCACAGACTAAGAAAACTTGGCAAGTACTGAAACTTCACTGAGTAGAGAACATCTGAACAGATTTTACTGAAACATTATGTCTTATGAGTGCATTATGTGCACTTTTTATGATTTATTATATATTATTACATACTTTTCCCTAATCACATAAAGATATGGGGTTGGATTCATGAACAGCTACTTTCAATGGTGCTACTGTTTGTATTGCAGCATAATTCACACATGATAGAGTGCCGCTTTGTATTTATTAAATGGCTGTACACATCACACAGAACCTCCAAACAAAGGTAAGCAGAGGATGCTAATGAAAGAATAATTGGCTGAATTACAGGCTAATGATCCAGTCCAATATGGAGCAGCCATTGAAGCTACAAAGTTAACCACATAGAGAGGTGTAGCCCTTTGCCATGAACACCAAAACCTACTGGCATACAGCCACCATCACACTTAGGAAAAAATTAATGTTAAGGGGCTGCGGCTCTCTTGCATGTGTATGTGCAGCAGGCAAACATCTATACTGCTGGTGCTGCTGATAGGCCTTGTCCAAGGAGAAAAGAGTGCCCAGACCCCATTTAACAAATCATGGACTGCATGATATCGAAATAGTAGAGTGATGCAGGCTTGATAGAGAAGCACTACAGGAACGCTGCAACCTTTGCCACCACCCCCCCATCTCAGACCCAGGGTAAATCGAGGAGCACCTATACCAGTTGAAACTAAGGTATGTGTTGCATTAAGGATATCTGCTACTGATACATTCCAGAGACCCACAGGGGATACGCTAGGGGTGTCACAGGCCTCAGCTTCAGTAATATTTCACCAATATCTAAATGCTGTCTTACAACATGCAAGGAAGTACATCTATTCTCAATGTACACCAAAGGAGAGAGCAAGAACAATGCAGGAATTCTATGCTGTAACATACTTCTCTGATGTCTGAGAGGACATAGACTACAGTCACATAGAAATAAAAGTCCCACCTGGTGAACAGGGAAGGACATTCATCAACAGGAAAGGGTTCCACTCCATCAATTACCAGGTTGTCTGTAATGCCTGAAGGATCATCCCCAATATCTGTGCAGGTAACCCAGGCAGTTATCATAACTCAAAGGGTACCTGTCAAATCTTTGAACACTCAAAATTTCGAACGTTACATGGTCGAGACCAAATGTTCGAAATTTTGAGTGCTCAAAGATAGACTTTCAATGGCACCATATGGTGCAGATAGGGAGAATTTCCCTTTTCTGCACTGAAGTGCGGTCTCGGAGTTGGTATATTTAAGTAGGAGGGGTGCAGGAGGGCTTGCCTCCTGCCTACACTGTTAAAGCATTTTTTTCTGTGTTTCCTTTTTTTTTTATGTTCGAACATCCAAATGTCGAACATTTGGTCTCGACCACATAATGATCGACATTTTGGATGTTCAAACATTTAACATAGACCCAACTCAAACATATGGCAAACATCATGGCTTTAGACAAGGTTTGCTAAAGGTGATGTTCCACAAGGCTGTCTCCTGGGTGATGCAGGATATGCACTGGAAATGTGGCTCATGATACCCATCAGAAATGCACAAACACACCCACAGAAGAAAGCTATAGTGATACCCATGCCCAAACTAGAAACATCCTAGAATGTGTGTTTGGCATGCTGAAGTTATAGTTTTGCTGTTTAGACAAATCAAGGGAGCCCTGCAGTATGACCCAGGCAGCTGTGCAGAAATTCTCAGTGTATGTGATATGTTGCACAATTTCATTTTGAGGAAACAGCTGTAAAGGGAGAGTAAGGGCCAGAACCACACATTGCTGGACCGCAGGCAGGGCCAGAATCCTCCCGCACATACAGAAGAGGAATCTGAGAGGGAACCTCCAGCTGCAGAGTTAGCCGGCAGACATAGGTGTGCACAATATGCCCTTACCCTGGTTAAGAGGCAAAGAATAGCATCCACACTCACCACCTAACACTCAAAAGGTTAGTGCACACACCCAACAACTAAGAGGGAAATGGTACCACAGACACTCATCAGTGAAGGAATACACATAATAACATAAGTACATACAAATATTAAAAGTGATACCATTTGATATCCACAAACCTTGCCTAACCATGTAATCTCTGTGTAAGGATAGCATCAGATAGAGACAGCCCCAAAGCACACAACTCCTAACTGCAACAATGTCAAGGTAAGTGTGGAACCTGTAGCACACGGACAAATGCATAAACTGATACACTACCTGTGTACTGTCAGTCTCACACCTATCCACTCTGTGTTTCACACACATATGCAACCCTACGTCACACAGAAATGAACAAAGCCCATGGCACAGTCATCATCATGCTCACATATGTGCAGCACAGCAGCAGTGACATTTTAAAACTGCATACATCACAAAATGTTTCCTTCAATGTTTATTGAAATACATTCAAAATATGAACATGTAAGCAGTGTGTGTATAGGAAAAACATAACTTGTGAAATAGTGCTGTGATTTGCAAAACAATCTCCTCCAAGTAACTATTAAAAATGCTCTATCTGTATCCAATCAGGTTCCCCTCCTTTCACTTCCATAGCTACACCATTACCTTTATAAAGTGTAGATTCAGCTCTCTGAGCATTGTGAAGATGAAAATGAGGTGAGAAATCATTAGCATTCCTGAATAATAAAAAAAAACATTTCATGTAGGGGATGTAAACATGGTGTAGGTAGCTACATGATTGCAGGCACAAACCCTAGAACTGCAGGGAGGCACAATAACAGTTGGTTGGTGCTAATGGCTTGCAACTGTTTTTGATTGCTCTGGCAACACCACCAAGGAATACTGAAGTGACTGTGGTCTCTAAAGTATTTGTATCATGCAAAGTAGGCTTACAATAAAAGGTGTAAGCACCTTGAGAGCTATAAGAGCAACCTTAACAACATTGACGTCCTTATAGTGAGAGATCATTGTCCATCCTCTGTTAAAATCTGTCTGAATGCTGATCAGCTCTATTACACATTGAAACAAAGATGCAAATAAATGGCCATGACATTGCATTTCTGTAATTAAGCTTAGAGGATGGGAGATGCTCAGAAAATAAAGAGAAGTAGCTGGCATTGTTGCTAACCTGACATTAAAATGGTCGGGACCATTATTACTGTAAAGTATTGGTCACTATGACATTGAGCTAGACATGTACAAGCAAATGAGAAAGTAACATTTTCTTTCTAGTCTTATGTTGTTTGCAAAGAGGATAAAAACCATAACCAAGTGCGTGTGTTGTTACTGAACTGATTTGAGGGATCAGTTTCAGATAGTGTGGTGTCTGACATAGTTAATGCATATTTTCTGAGCATATGAGCAGGTTGTACTACACACAGACCTAGAAAACTTCACAATCCTGCCTTTTCATATTTATTACCTTACATGTGTTACTACTGACAATTGTCTATTTATTTTTTGTCTGTTCCTCATTTGTGTGTATTGGTAGAGTCCACTCTTGACTGACAGTGTTTTAAGGCAGTGAACAAGAGCCCATTGGCCCAGGTGCAAACTGAGACATGTGACTGGTTTTGCCATCAGTTTTGCATTACACATTTGCACAGGTGCGCTTTGCTACACACTCTGAACAGCAGTAAGACAATATTGTTGTGTGGAATATAAATTGTTATTTATGTTCTATTGCCTGTGTAATGTCAACACTGCTTAGCAGAGCACAAATAGGGCTCACAGTTGAAGGAAACTAAACAAGTTAATTTCTGTAATCTTCATTAGCGCAAACAGCTTTGTTGCCACTGCGCGGTATTACTAAGGACAGAGTGATGTGCACTTGTTGTATACCTGTTTCTGTGACAGAAGCTGTAAATGCAGTGAGTTTCGCCCCTTAACACAATTTTTCTGGGGTTCATATCCATACATAAATGATTACTCCAGATATAGGAATCCCCGTCATCATAACTTTATACACTTTTTATTACTGTTTTTGCCTTGTGCACTTGTTCACTACTGAGCATTGCACAATCAAGCTTATCTGCTTAAGTAAAAAAGTGAAAAATGTTATTTGGGTAGCCTCCTGTAGTGCAAACAGGCTTAGAGGAGATTTAGAACAAAAATAAATATTGTTACTGGATGTTATTACTTCATTACATGGAACTTGTGAAATTGTGTAATGTGCACTAATGAAATGCAACGAACTGTGTGGCTAACTGACCACTTTATTCACTGCAGCGCTAACACATAGTAATGACATACATGACATACACCACATACAGCCCTAACATACAGACATCATCATTTTTATCCCTCCTGCATTGGAAGGTTAAGTATTGCTTGGTATTGACTGGTCACATTGCCCATGCATGAGCACATACCATTGCTAATATCAGTACCATTCATTAAGGTTTACATACCATCATCATAACCTGATGATCCATGAATGATTCATTGTCCATTATAATACTGAGGTGCATAATTCCCTTCAAGGCTGATCCTCCTTGTTACATGTGTTAGGCCTATTTATGCGGCATATACAGTTAATACACAGGTCAAAAATGCACACAAAGACAAAAACTCAAGGTCCAAATGCAACAAAACTTCACATTTGTGTGCACATAAGCATACTCATTTAATTGCCATCAGTCTGACATGCTGATGCAGTATTCTTTCTCAGAGATCTTTTCTTAATTCATATATTAATTTCATTTGTTTATCACAATACCCATTGCTACCTCCTGTGACAGATGCCAACAATGCACAGCTCTAGGGAATACATTGCATTATAGTGTGGTATTTTCATCTGTTCTTATCTATCTGCACAATAACTGTGTCAGGCAGGAGTACCTTACACAAGGGTATTACGTATGTCATACTCTGCACCCTCATTTGTAACACCAAACACAGCTACATATGAGATGCATAACAATTATAATACTTGTTGTTGTGGTTTGTCTTTTGTCTTTTCCCGGTAAGGGGTCGCCACAGCGGAACTCCGGTCCGCTAATGATTGGCAGTAGATTTTTACGAAACGCCGAGGTGCCAGCTCGACACTCAACCTTCAACGAAGGCATGTCCATTTACGCACACATGTCTTTTGAATGCTACCCAACCATGGGGAGGACATGCAGACTCCACACAGAAGGCACTCCCAAGCCCAGCCGAGAATCGAATGGGAGAACCTCTTGCTGTGAGCATAATTCCCTTTAAGGGTGATCCTCGTCATACATCTGTTAGGCCTATTTATGTGACATATACAGTTAATACACAGGTCATTGATGGCATGGGTTCAATTATTGCAAAAGGAGGTTGTGGGTTCTGAGCCATTCCTATTTTCCAGCATGTTATATGGATATGATGCATGCTGTGCAGATATCCCATTATGTATGCACTGTCCTTGTGAGCTGCCATCTCAATTCAAAATGTCAATGACATTCATATGCCATGTAATTCCACCATTACATCCCATTATGTATGCACCGTCCTTGTGAGTTGCCATCTCAATTCAAAATGTCAATGACATTCATATGCCATGTAATTCCCCCATTACAATGTGATTATGTGTACCTGTCGCATCCTATAATATCATGGAACAAACTACATAGGTTCATAGGTAGGTACTAGGCTATCAGCCCTGGGGCCTATATAAGCCTAGCCAAAAAGGTTCCCTGGCTTTCATCACCCAAGAAAATTATTTTCCTGTGCCTAGCTCTTCTCCCCCTTGTCAGTCCATGTAGACAGGCTCCAGGAGGCATGCTTGTGGCAGGAAGTGCTAACAAAACAGAATGCATCCAGTAAGTATAATACATGTTCACAAGGGGGGGGGGTCAGAGTCACACTTACAGATATCTCAGCAAATAAGCACAATTCTCCTTCCTGAGCTTGCACATTAGATGCAGAATTCTTCAGCAGATACACGTTGCAAAAGGCAGACAACACATAAAGATTCCACATACAAAACGCTTGCAATGTAGCAGAAAACTGGGTATCCCAATGGCTATATGAAGATGGGTACCCAATTATACATGCTACAGACATATGATAAAGTGCTAAGGTTATTAAACCTGCCAAGCAATAAACAGGAAGTATACTTAAAAAGGAATCAGTGTTTGTTTGTCACAAAAAGATAAATCTATACAACACTGTTGATGGCCATAGAAACATGCTTGCATTCATGTTAACAAGATGAGCAGCGTGCATGTGTGATTATCTTGCTAACAAGTAAACATTGTGTAGGGTTTGCATGAAGCCTGCACAATCGTTCATAAATCCCATGCATGGTATATTCTTCAGCTCTGCATTTTTCTACAGAGCAGAACTACAGAACAGTTAATCATAATTGCCATTTCCAAATAGACCCATATAACCCAAAATTTAGACCTAGACTAGAATTGTTACTAGAGCACAACATATTTACTTTCAATGGCATATGCTATAAGCAGTTGTCAGGGGTTGCCATGGGCACAAGTTGTGCCAACACATATGCAAACCTGGTTATGGTTAACTGGAAATATGAACATCTGTTAGGTAATCCCCAAATAGCCTTTTATAGGCGTTTCGTAGATGATCTTTTTATTTTTTGGAAAGGTGATGGTGAACAACTTAAATCCCTGTATGCATACCTAAATACTACTAGTGACGTTTTAAAGTTTACGATGAACTGTTCTGAGATGAGTTTAGACTTCCTGAACGTTACCATATACAGAGAAAATCACTAATGGTCTATGAAATTACATAGGAAACAATGTTACAGACCATCTTTTCTACACAGAAACAGTATGCATAACCCTAAGATTTTTCCTAACATAATCAGAGGTCAGGCAATGAGAACATCTCATCTGTGTTGTCAAGAGGAAGTGTATAGAAATGAGTTAACTAAGCTAAGAACAGGTTTCATTAATGGGGGGTACAGTGAACATGAAACTGACAAGGTGTACCATAATGTACACAAAGAAAGGAAAGGTAAAGGTAAGCCCTACTACTCTGATAGAGCAGGTAGTGACAGGGCAGGTATCAGGAATAGTGTATCACCATACATTCCGATGGTTTTACCATATACAAGGGATGTGAAAAGGTTTGAAACCATCATACGACAAAATTGGCATGTGTTGTTAGTAGATGAGGATACTACCAACATAGTGGGTGGGCAACCACATTTTGCATTTAGAAATAAGAAAAATCTAAAACAGCAGCTTTGCTATCCAAGGACACCTGCTCTGATGGATAGCACAGTGAATGGCACCCATAGATGTGGAAAATGTACACAGTGCATTTATATAGATGAATCAAGGTTTTTTAAGCACCCTGAAACAGGGCGTCTATGGGTGCTAAGGAATTCTGCTGATTGCAATACTAAGAATGTAGTGTATGTAGCTCACTGCACAACATGTTTCCATTTCTATGTTGGTAAAACTAACCGTCACCTTACGGAACAGATAAGGGATCACCTTTACTGCACTAGAAAAGGGCAACTGTATAGTGTTTTGGCTAAGCATACATTGGATAAGGGAGATGACCATATATATTTGTTTCAGGTTTTACACATTCAGAATGTCAACAATAGGATGGGGGACATAGTCAATACTACTGAAAATATGGAAGTAAAATAGATTTTGCTTTTAGGAGCACATAGAGGTTTGGGTTTGAATTATAGTGTTCCATTGAAGACAGTGCTAAAATCCAGAAGGTTAAAATAAAATAAAAAATCATAATGCTATTTTAATAAGAGAAGACTACATAAACACATGCAGGGCTTTGGGTCAATATGACAGTATTTCTTGAGCTGCTTCTAGCATAGATATCACTAAAGACAAGCATTTGTTGAGATGTATGTATTAAAGCATATGTATTTACTAGGTGGACAACATGTGCATTTATTAGGTAGAATATATGTATTAAGTTGTTGAGTGTGTACTGCTTATACTTTTAGATATGTTTTTATGCTTATATCTATGCACATAAGTAGTTACTAAATGGAGAACATGAGTATATGTATTTATTCATTGACTTTTTATGTATTTATTTATCCACATGTTTTTGTTTTTAAATTTTGTGCATGTGGTTTTTAAACAGAGCTTTTCTGACTTTAGCAATTAACTAAAGGCAAAACGTAACCATAGTAATTAATTCATTGCTGAGTGCTGAATTAACTTTGAGTGGTAGGATTGTTTGTTCTAGTAATGAATTAAAATATTTAAGTGTTGTTGCTGTTTGAATGAACTGTCTGATGAAGCAATGGTTACCATTGTGAAAGCGCTCACCATTTTGTATTAAAAAATAAGATTTTACTTTGTCGTGGTTCAGCTTCTTTATTCCAGCTACTTTCCTACTGGGCACCTGTGTTTCAAAAGATATTTAAGATTATAAACTGCATCCAGAAATCTCTCCTCTTATACCAAATTGATGACGTTTTTTTTTACTTATTTTCATCCCACCATTTTCACCCTGTTGAAGATTAGATTTCTTAACATTCCCTCTGTTCGGACATGGGCATTTTGCCATTTTGCAGTGAGTACCGAGTGTGGTGAGCAGGATACCCTCTCATCACTATGGATTCCAGAAAAAATATATATATTTATATGGATCTACTTCTAAATACTGTAATTCCGCAATACCGAAGACCAGAATATCGAGATGAGAATTACATGCCCAACATAACATCAAAGCACACTGCACTATCTAAAACCCACCTAGGTGGGGAGCCATTCCCCCCACACATCCCCAACTATATATATACCAACTCTGGGATCACATTAAAGTCACATTCGGCAAGTGTTTACTTGCCCTGGGAATACTTACGTGGTTCGGGATTTTCAATTTCATAATTCCTGATATTCTGATCTTCAGCATTGTAGAATTACAGTATTTAGAAGTACACCCATATATATATATATGTATATATATATATATATATATATATATATATATATATATATATATATATATACGTATCCAACATAAAACCTAGCAACCTTGGGTCAATAAGCTACTGGCCGGATGGTGTCCAGTTGCCCAATGTGGGTTACCTGGCTTAGCTCTGTTGAGTGAAAGCTGGGCATAAAGTCAATCAAGAACTAAGAATTGCTATAACCAATGTAGGTTCACTAACAGGATGGAGCTTGGAAATGGATGACATGATGGTACGGAGGAGGCTGGACATCCTATGTATCCAAGAGACAACATGGAAGGGCAATACAGCAAAGCCACTTGGCTTAGGATCCAGAGTCTACTACTTAGGAGGAGGACAGGCTAGAAATGGTGTGGTAATTGTGGTGAGAGAGAGGCTTCAGAGGGGACTGAGAGATGTCATCCGAATTAGTGACAGACTCAGGGCAATCAGAATCCAGCCTAATGACAGGACAGTATTCATAATCTCAGCCTGCGCCCCACAGCACCATGCAGACAGTGAACAGAAGACTCCATTCAGACAGTAGTAGCAGGACCTACTATATAAAGCAGGACAACATGACATGATGTTGATAATGGCTGACTTGAATGCATACATTGGGAGAGACAGAACAAGATATAAGGACTGCCTGAGACCACATAGGTGTAGTAACAAGAATAAAGAAGGAGAGGCCATTCCAGACTTCTACCTAGCAAATGGCATGATAGTAGCCAACACATTATTCAGAAAGAGAGACAGTCACAAGCTCATATACAAGAGTGGCCAACATGAAACTCAGGTGGACTTCCTCCTAGTAAGGAAAGGACAGTGGGGTGCAATCAGTGATTGCAAAGTCATACCCAGGGAACTGGTCAGCCCTACAGCATAAACCACTGGCTGCCAAAATCAGTTTCAAGCAGTAGTCAGAGAAGGCTCCAAGGTCAACAGAGACCAAGCTGAAGACCATTATTCAGGGCTCTAGCACCCCAAAAAGAGGAGGAAATAAGTGGAGGTGAAGAAGAATGGCAGCACCTCAAAACAGCATGTGTGACTACAGAACAGATATGTGGCCGAGCCAGGTATGGAAATAAGGTACATAAAGAAACCGGAGTAAAAGAACTAAGAATAGCACCAAGACGATGGAACAAGAATCCATGGGAAAAATACTATCATTTATTGAGACACTAAACTTGAACTTAAACTCTTAATGAGGATGAAAGGAAAAGGAACCAATGATCTCTCATTAATATGATGTTACTCTGACTAGACTGATCAATTTAATAATTAATTTTCAGGCCAATTGTAAATATTGTATATAGTTATAATACTGTTCTATTTATCAGAAAATGTATTAAGATTATTATACGATGAAATTATTTGAAAAATTTATAAAAAACATTTGAAGAAAAAAAGAAGAAATAAGGAGTGCAGGAAAAAGTAGCAGATAGAAAAGATGGACCTGACTAGGAAGGAATACAGGATGGCTAACAAAAAGGCAAGAAATGAGTGTCAATAGCAAAGGACAGGACAGCAGAGGCACTCAACCAACTTCTGGAAGGTGATTTAGTAGTTGCACAAAGAAAGTATATCAGATTGCAAGGCAAAGACAGAAAGATAAAGAAGATAGTCAAACACCTTTCATAAGAGATGCCAACAACAACCTGCTCACCAGCCCACAGGACATCAAAGGCAGATGGAAGGAATACGTCCAGCAGCTTCTGAATGAAGAAAACCCCATAGAAGCTGTACTGCCCCAGACACAGCCTAAATGAAAGAAGGAGAGGAGCCCACCCTAGAAGAAGTAAGAACAACACTAAGAAAGATGAAGTCAGGGAAAGCAGCAGGCTCAGATGAGGTCACATCAGATATGATAAAGATGCTGGGTACGATAGGGGAGAAATGGCTCCTGAGGGTACTAATAGCAGTGTGGAGAGAATGGCATGTCCCAGATGACTGGATAATAAGCATACTCATGCCAGTGTGCAAAACAAAGGGGACATCTACAACTGTGGGCAGTACAGAAGTATCAAATTCCTGACGCATTGTATAAATGTTCTGGAGAGGGTGATTGATAACTGGATACACAGAGTAGCAGAAAGTAAGATGGGAGATGAGAAGTTCAGATACAGATCAGGATGCAGCACATCTGACCCAATGTTTGCAGTGATACAGGTAGATGAGAAGCAGCTGGAATCACATCTGATCCAATGTCTGCAGTGAGACAAGTAAATGAAAAGCAGCTGGAATCACATCTGATCCAATGTTTGCAGTGAGACAGGTAGATGAGAAGCAGCTGGAATCACATCTGACCCAATGTTTGCAGTGATACAGGTAGATGAGAAGCAGCTGGAATCACATCTGATCCAATGTTTGCAGTGAGACAGGTAGATGAGAAGCAGCTGGAATCACATCTGATCCAATGTTTGCAGTGAGACAGGTAGATGAGAAGCAGCTGGAATCACATCTGACCCGATGTTTGCAGTGATACAAGTAGATGAGAAGCAGCTGGAATCACATCTGACCCAATGTTTGCAATGAGACAGGTAGATGAGAAGCAGCTGGAATCACATCTGACCCAATGTTTGCAGTGAGACAGGTAGATGAGAAGCAGCTGGAATCACATCTGACCCAATGTTTGCAGTGAGACAGTTAGATGAGAAGCAGCTGGAATCACATCTGACCCAATGTTTGCAGTGAGACAGTTAGATAAGAAGCAGCTGGAATCACATCTGACCCAATGTTTGCAGTGATACAAGTAGATGAGAAGCAGCTGGAATCACATCTGACCCAATGTTTGCAGTGAGACAGGTAGATGAGAAGCAGCTGGAATCACATCTGACCCAATGTTTGCAGTGAGACAGGTAGATGAGAAGCAGCTGGAATCACATCTGACCCAATGTTTGCAGTGATACAAGTAGATGAGAAGCAGCTGGAATCACATCTGATCCAATGTTTGCAGTGAGACAGGTAGATGAGAAGCAGCTGGAATCACATCTGATCCAATGTTTGCAGTGAGACAGGTAGATGAGAAGAAGCTGGAGATGAAGAAAGAATCCAACTGCATTGATAGACTTGGAGAAAACACACGACAAGGTCCCAAGGAAGCTGATTTGGGCAGTCCTGTGGTGGTTTAAAGACCCAGAAATATTGTTAGAATTACTGCAAGCTTTGTACAAGGACCCACTGACTCAAATACAGACAGTGCTGCATCTCACAGAGGGTCTCTAGAGGGTGTGAGTGTGCATTAGGGTTCAGCTTTGAGCCCACTGCTGTTCATTCTGGTGATGGACTACATTATCAAACAGGTCAGAGGGGACATTTCAACAGAGTTGCTGTATGCAGATGCTGTGGCATTATAGGCAGACTCTGAGCAAGAACTTCAGCAAAGGATAGGGGAATGGAATGTAAAACTGAAGGCACGTGGGATGAAACTGAGTACAGGTAAGACAGTGATAATGGCAGCAAATGGCAGAAATCAGAAGAAGCTGAGAATTGAGATAGAAGGGAAGATAGTGGAACATGTTAACAGTTTCAAGTATCTTGAAGGGGTGTTTGAGAAGAAGGGAAGTCTGAATGAAGAGGTCAAAGCTAGAATCAGAGGGGTGTAGCCAACTGACACAGAATATCAGGTGTACTGTATGACAGACAAATGCCAGAGAAGCTGAAATGTAAGGTGTACAAGACAGTGGTGTGACCAGCACTACTGTATGGTACAGAAACCTGGGCAGAAAAGGCAGAACAGATGAGGAAGCTGGAGGTGATGGAGATTAAGTGCCTGAGATTGGTGGTGGGATGCACATTGTGGGATAAATGAAAAAATGAGAAGATAAGAGCAGACGCCAACATAGCAGCAACTGCAGAAAAGATCAAAGAGAACAGTTTACGGTGGTTCGGGCACATGTGCAGAAAAGCAGAAGACAATCTGGTGAAGAAGATTTGGGACAGACAGGAAGAAGGCAAGAGGAAACAAGAGTGTCCAGCAAAGAGGTGGATGGATTGTGTGAAAGAAAACCTGTGACAATCAGGTGTGAGTGTCGAAGAAGGCAACAGTGTGGCACTGAACTGAAAGAGATGGCGACAGATGACACGACACCCTGACCACCATGAACTGAAAGAGATGGCAACAGATGACATGACACCCTGACCACCATGAACTGAAAGAGATGGCAACAGATGACACGACACCCTGACCACCATGAACTGAAAGAGATGGCGACAGATGACACGACACCCTGACCACCATGAACTGAAAGAGATGGCAACAGATGGCACGACACCCTGACCACCATGAAGGAAATGGGAAGAAGGAGGTCGATGGTGATGATGATGATGATGGTGATGATGACTATAGAAAGTAATGAAACAGAGAGCCAGCCTTACAAACCCCCCTCCAAAAATAAGTAATAGGACTATGAACTGAGAGTATTTTGCACAAAGGCATGATGCATGCAGGTCCTGCAGTATGCAACATCAGCCCACAATAATACATGTCCAGCTAAGACCAACAATGTCTCCACTGTACTATTCAATTTCTAGGCAAGAGCTGGTCCCTTCTGTACAGTGAGGTGACATTCCACATCATAAGTGACAATTTACATTGCCAAATTCTACTCCATCATAATCCACCTCAGCTCTTCCTATGACTTAACTGGTATTGCAACCGATCATACCTCTTCACATTTCAACTGGTGATTATGCATAGCAGCTCCATGCAATGTTATGAACCAAGCCAGACTGAGGAGTATGGTCATTCAGCTACCAAATGTTCTCTGAAAAACACCACCCCCAGTTATGGCATAAGAGTTGAACCGAGGTACCCCAGCTCCTGACAAAATTCTCTTATTTTTGAAAGATAATTTTCCTCTCTCTGGCTCTTTCCAGCAGTCTGATGTTCTTTTCCTTTTATACCTCAAGGTGTGGCCTGAACATGGCCCGGTAGAAGAGAAGTATTGTTTGCTTCTGAAGTCTATCTTCTAAGGATATGTAACAAAATTCTATATGTTGCTGTAACTACTATTTAACTATTTTCCTCATGGTACTATCCAGCATGATAACCAGATCATTTTCCTGTTCATTTCCCATCAGTTACACTTCAGCTGTTGATACCTTGCAGTTGGTCTACCTTGTGTAGAAGCTAGATTTTTGAAAACTCTTTGTGACAGATCATTTGCCAGTGTGCTTTATCTCCCTAAGGGTAGCCAGTCTCTGTTCTGCCACTTTCCTTTCTGTCCTGGTGATGTTGGTGGCCCTTCCCATTTATCCTGTTTCTTTCCCAGCATGGAAGTCTCCTTTTGCTTTCTTTGTGGAGAGTGAAGCAAAAAATTTATTCAGTGTCCCAACTTTTTTCTCAGTCTTGCGTGGTTTTCATATAATTTTTCTCAGCCTGACCAGATGTGTACCTCATTTCCCCTTTGGTACTATATATCAAAAAATCCTTTTGTTCTTTGTACCTTTTCTGCCATCTTCCTTTCATCCTTTCTTTTTGCTGTCCCAACAGAGTTTGTTGCCCTTCTACTAGCCTTCTTTCCATACCTTCTCTACCTCCCTATCCCCTCCTCTTCACCTTTTGTATACCCTATTTTTTATCCTACCCTGCTATCCATGCATTTCAGTGTGGCCATGTTGGCCTTCACTGTTTTTGCCTCTTCATCAAACTCTCATCCACAGCTTCAAATAACCCATCTCTGAACCATTCCCATGTGGTGTTTATTCCCTCAGTTTTACTCCTGTTTTCTAAGAGATCTTTAACCATCTTCCTCAACTCAGCATAATCCACCATCCTAAAATCCCACACCCTCTCTGCCTTTGCATTGTGACCGTCACACACTCTAAATTACACAGTGGCATGATACCTATTAGCTAAAGATGTCTTCACCTAGGCATCCATTACACTGTCTATCTTGGTTATGACCATTCCCAGAATTCTGTCTTTCTTGGTATAATCCAGCCATTTGCTGAACTCCTCAAAGTCCAAGATCTGATTCAAATCTTCTTCCCTATCTACACTGTAATCAAAATACCTCAGTCTGCCTCTAACACATTCAGATACCCCACAGGGATTGCCTTCTGCCTTCCATACCACTCCTTTATTCCCTTCTCCGGGTTATCATCATTGTCCCTTGATGTTTCTGGTAGAAAACAGTCAATATTAATCCATTAATTCTCCCCTCTTCCTGTACTTTAATTTACATAATCATTAGACAAAGTTATGATCTTGGATACTTTTTTCCTTCTACACCAACTCTGATGCCCTCCTTTATGTATAACGTTATTCCATCTCTCTCTCTCTCTCTCTCTATATATATATATATATATATATATATATATATATCTTTATCACTCCTGAGCAACAGAAATACTTATGAATCCTCATGTCAAGCCCCTACTGTCAACAGCCCAAGTTTCAGCACCCCAACGTCCTGCATAGATGCCTTATATTACAGAGTAATGCTGTTCAGCCATCTTTTCAGTTACTCTTGTGTATTCCTCTGCTATAATCTGTATCTGTTTTCACCTTCTGCCGACTTCATGAATACCTGTTCCTCTCTTATGCATTTTTGACACTCTCCCCTTCCATGTTATTCTAAAGGTGCAGTTGTTGAAATGTTCCTTTCTAATCCTGTATTAAGCACTGCTGTCCCTCTGCCATCAGATGGAACCTGTTATTGGAATAGGATTGATCTATATACAAAGCCTTCCTCTAGCTTCCTACCAGTCCAAAACCCTTGTCTATCATCCACTGCCACAGCCAGTCATTATATTCATTAATCCTCTCTTTTCTCTGTGCACTGGCCACAGACAGAAATAGGTGTTGTTAAAATACTTCCATCTAACATCCCCCTTCCTGGCTTCTGTGTGACATATCCCTGTCCATGCTTGGTACCACCTCAGCTGTCCCCCTGATGGGTCATTACTTCATATATACACCACAATATGAGTCACCTCTCCCTCTTGGTGACTTCTTTTGTTAACACCTCTGACATCTTACTAGTTGTAAGCCTTAAGAACAGTCAATAAAATGTAATCCATCTTTTCACCCTTAAGTCTCTTAGCCCTCTTGTTAACCAAGTCTCCAATACCACCACCCTCTTATTTGTTCCCACACTGGCACTTTCCTGTCCCTGCTATACTCTGCTTTTTAGATTTCTCCACATGGTAACTAAAAATGTAAATAATAAATTTGAAAGGCCTCACTGATAAACATTTGAATGGAGCAAGAAAGGATTCTGTAAAAGAAGCCAGGGTAACTTATTTACTTCCTTATCATACAAAATAAATAAATTAAATAAAATCTGGAGAGTAATGACAGAAGAATCTCCCTGTCTTAACTTAATGGCTAGTTACTCGGCTCATTCCATATTTTTATTGAAGCATTTAGACCTTCAGAGACTGAAAAAAATAATTCAGCAACGGTGGATGTCACTGTTTGTGTGTTTCATTCTCCTCCCTTTTCTACTTTTTTTTTCTATTTTTCAGGGAACAGACAATAAAATTCAGGGAAGCATTTCTGCGTTTTTCTACATTGTAACCGTCTGTACCATTCTCTTTTGTTCTGTCTTTTTTATGTATGCTTAATGATTAGAATGTTTATATTATTATTAATCTGATTGCTGCTTTTGCATTGTATGATTTACAGAATAAAAAATAATAATAAGTGGCGTAAAATACCTCCTAGAATGGGGTTAAGATTATTGATAAGTTAGTTCTGATGCACAGATAGAAGAAGCTCTAACTTAAAGCACAGGAACCAAGACTTGATTAGTGGGCTTGGCTATTCCAAAATCCATTTTGGGGAAGCTGGCAGCAAATGACGGAACCTCACCTCTTCCAGGAGGTAATGTTGCCACAGAGACAATGAAGCCAACTGTCAACTAGGGAATACAATAGCAGTTTAGGAGAACTAATTTAATTTAAGGGGAAAAATGGAAATGTGATCACTGCTTAGTTACAATTACAGTGTCAGTGAGTAGAATGCACCTCTGTGCTAATCCATGTTATAGACAACAATTAAATAAAATAAACTAAAGAACCAACAAGAAAATAAGCCTGGAAGAGATAATGATGGTGAGACACTTGTAAAATGGCAGTAGTTAACCTTCTCGCAATACTCGAGTTTCCAAGATGACCCCAAATACCTGGCTTAACAAGCTGCTGTACTTAAAGAAAAAATAATGCGGTTATGGTTTAAATGCTACAGGAACAATTAAAGAAAGAGAAATAACAAAGTGAAATCAAGTACTTAATATATTTTTTTACTTCTCCGATGTAGAGATTCTCAATCAATTTCGTCTGAAAATGTTCCCAAAACCAGCCACAGTGGTGCACCTTTGGAGTACACTATGTGTCTAATACCATTATTAGTTCTGAATGCTGATGTATTCCAGTATATTTCAACCTACTTGTAGTATGTGCTAGTCTAGTTCATTTTATCTCTCCCTGTGCTTTGCTACGGCTTTTAACGTAGTACAGCGTTTGTGTTAGCATCTGTCAAAGTGCAGGACCTTCTTTCTTTCCAATATTTGCAGTTTGAGATTATGACACTCGCCTTCCCCTTTCTTATTATTTGATTGTTTCTTGCATTTATTTTAAATTGTAAGGATTGGTAGTTTGTTACATATCTCAATGTTTGAAAATATACATTAGCAATAGTGGCTAGACAAGTCAAGAGACGAGTAAGAATCAGGCACATTATGCAGAGTGTTTTAAGTAAGACAATTAAAGATTTCATTAAATGACATTTATTGTGTATGCAGAGCTATTGCAAGCTTTGTTTCACCTGCTCTGTGCCTGAAAATAAATAAATAAATAATGCCCCCAAGCACACGCACACACACGCGCACACACACACACACACACACACACACACACACACACACACACACACACACACTACAGTAAGAATCTTTTAGATCTTTTCACTTTAAATTCTGGCACCTGTCCTCTAATTCTATACACTTTTAAAACTAGTGCAAAGATCATAGAGGACAAATACACAACAAATATTAAAGGGTAATTTCATTTATTTTCATTTGGCACGTCCTTTTCTTCCTGAATCAGATATTACAGAAATTAATGAGCTGTACCTACCCAGTATTTCAACCTGTAATGCTGCCAAGAGGAAGCTTGTAAAATCAACAAGGCTTCCTTCTTGTAAAGGGATTGTTCACACATAAAAACATACCTATCACAACAGTTTACTGCTGAACTAGATTAAAGTGGTATCTGATGACGTGTTCAGTCTGATCACTGATTGTTTCTGTCAGGAAGAGTGGGATGGATGAAATCCCTACTCCATACATCTTAACTATGCCTAAACTACCCATCTCTCACCCACCCATGCCATTTACTATACATCTCACTAAACCACATCCTTTCCTCTATTCTTTCATTATAATTTCATGTTCACCCACTAAATTACAACTTTTCCTTTACATTAGCAAATCATTTTGTTAATATTGCTAAATCTGACAGGTTAATTTATCTGTAGAACTTTCTCTGAATACCTAAATATAGGTACACTGAGGATACCACCAGGTGTACCTAGGCAGCGGCTACATATCTGCTAGAGACTCTTACTGAGGATTCCACCAGGTATAGATAGGCAGCGGCTACATATCTGCTAGAGACTCTTACTGAAGATACCACCAGGTGTACCTATTCAGTGGCTACGTATCTGCTATAGACTCTTACTGAGGATACCAACAGGTGTACCTAGGCAGCGTTTACTTATCTGCTTGAGACTCTTACTGAGGATACCACCAGGTGTACCTAGGCAGTGGCTAAGATTCTGCTAGAGCCTCTTACTGTGGATACCACCAGGTGTACCATAGCATTGGCTCCGTATCTGCTAGAGACTCTTACTGTGAATATCACCAGGTGTACCTAGGCAGCGGATACATATCTGCTAGAGACATTTACTGAGGATAACACCAGTTGTACCTAAGCAGCGGCTACGTATAGGCTAGAGACTCTTACTGAGGATACAACCAGGTGTCCCTAGGCAGTGGCTACATATCTGCTAGAGACACTTACTGTGGATAACACCAGGTGTACCTAGGCAGTGGCTAAGTATCTGCTAGAGACTCTTACTGAGGATACCACCAGGTGTACCTAGGCAGCGGCTATGTATCTGCTAGAGACTCTTACTGAGGATACCACAAGGTGTACCTAGGCAGCGGCTACTTATCTGCTAGAGACTCTTACTGAGGATACCATCAGGTGTACCTAGGCAGCGGCTACGTATCTGCTAGAGACTCTTACTGAGGATACAACCAGGTGTACCTAGGCAGCGGCTACGTATCTGCTAGAGACTCTTACTGTGGACACCACCAGGTGTACCTAGGCAGTGGCTACGTATCTGCTAGAGATTCTTACTGTGGATACCACCAGGTGTACCTAGGCAGTGGCTAAGTATCAGCTAGAGACTCTTACTGAAGACACCAAGAGTTGTACCTAGGCAGAGGCTAAGTATCTGCTAGAGACTCTTACTGAGGATACCACCAGGTGTACCAAGGCAGTGGTTCTGTATCTGCTAGAGACTTTTACTGTGGACACCACCAGGTGTACCTAGGCAGTGGCAAATATCTGCCAGAGACTCTTACTGAGGATACCACCAGGTGTACGTAGGCAGTGGCTACGTATCTGCTAGAGACTCTTACTATGGATACCATGAGGTGTACCTAAGCAGCGGCTACATATCTGCTAAAGACTCTTACTGTGGATACCACCAGGTGTACTTAGGCAGTGGCTAAGTATCTGCTAGAGACTCTTACTGAGGATACCAACAGGTGTAGCTAGGCACTGGCTATGTATCTGCTAGAGACTCTTACTGAGAATACCACCAGGTGTACCTAGGCAGCAGCTACATATCTGCTAGAAACTCTTATTGAGGATACCACCAGGTGTACCTAGGCAGTGGCTACATATCTGCTAGAGACTCTTACTGTGGATACCACCAGGTGTACCTAGGCAGTGGCTAAGTATCTGCTAGAGATGCTTACTAAGGATACCAACAGGTGTAGCTAGGCACTGGCTTTGTATCTGCTAGAGACTCTTACTGAGAATACCACCAGGTGTACCTAGGCAGCAGCTACGTATCTGCTAGAGACTCTTATTGAGGATACCACCAGGTGTACCTAGGCAGTGGCTACATATCTGCTAGAGACTCTTACTGTGGATACCACCAGGTGTACCTAGGCAGTGGCTAAGTATCTGCTAGAGACTCTTACTGAGGATACCACCAGGTGTAGCTAGGCAGTGGCTACGTATCTGCTAGACACTCTTACTGAGAATACACTGAGAATACACCAACTGTACCTTGGCAGCAGCTACGTATCTGCTAGAGACTCTTACTGAGGATACCACCAGGTGTAGCTAGGTGCGGCTAAGTATCTGCTAGAGGCTCTTACTGAGGATACCACCAGGTGTGCCTAGGCAGTGGCTACATATCTGCTAGAGACTCTTACTGAGGATACCACCAGGTGTACCTAGGCAGCGACTACATATCTGCTAGAAACTCTTACTGAGGATACCACCAGGTGTACCTAGGCAACGGCTACATATCTGCTAGAGACTCTTACTGAGGATGCCACCAGGTGTACTTAGGCAGTGGCTACGTATCTGCTAGCGACTCTTACTGAGGATACCACCAGGTGTACCTAGGCAGTGGTTCTGTATCTACTAGAGACTCTTACTGTGGATACCACCAGGTTTACCTAGGCAGTGGCTAAGTATCTGCTAGAGACTGAGGATACCACCAGGTGTACCTAGGCAGTGGCTACGTATCTGCTAGAGACTCTTACTGAGGATGCCACCAGGTGTACTTAGGCAGCGGCTAAGTATCTGCTAGAGACTCTTACTGAGGATACCACCAGGTGTACCTAGGCAGTGGTTCTGTATCTGCTAGAGACTCTTACTATGGATACCACCAGGTGTACCTAGGCAGTGGCTAAGTATCTGTTAGAGACTCTTACTGAGGATACCAACAGGTGTAGCTAGGCAATGGCTATGTATCTGCTAGAGACCATTACTGAGAATACCACCAGGTGTACCTAGGCAGCAGCTACGTATCTGCTAGAGACTCTTACTGTGGATACCACCAGGTGTACAAAGGCAGTGGCTAAGTATCTGCTAGAGACTCTTACTGAGGATACCAACAGGTGTAGCTAGGCAGTGGCTACGTATCTGCTAGAGACTCTTACTGAGAATACACTGAGAATACACCAACTGTACCTTGGCAGCAGCTACGTATCTGCTAGAGACTCTTACTGAGGATACCACCAGGTGTAGCTAGGTGCGGCTAAGTATCTGCTAGAGGCTCTTACTGAGGATACCACCAGGTGTACAAAGGCAGTGGCTAAGTATCTGCTAGAGACTCTTACTGAGGATACCAACAGGTGTAGCTAGGCAGTAGCTATGTATCTGCTAGAGACTCTTACTGAGGATACCACCAGGTGTACCTAGGTAGCGGCTATGTATCTGCTAGAAACTCTTACTGAGGATATCACCAGGTGTGCCTAGGCAGTGGCTACATATCTGCTAGAGACTCTTACTGAGGATAATACCAGGTGTACCTAGGCAGCGGCTACATATCTGCTAGAGACTCTTACTGAGGATACCACCAGGTGTACCTAGGAAGTGGTTCTGTATCTACTAGAGACTCTTACTGTGGATACCACAAGGTGTACTTAGGCAGTGGCTACGTATCTGCTAGAGACTCTTACTGAGGGTACCATCAGGTGTACCTAGGCAGTGGCACTGTATCTGCTATAGGCTCTTACTGCGGATACCACCAAGTATACCTAGGCAGTGGCTACATATCTGCTAGAGATTCTTACTGCGGATACCACCAGGTGTAGTTAGGCAGTGGCTACATATCTGCTAGAGAATCTTTCTGTGGATACCACCAGGTGTACCTAGGCAGCAGCTACGTATCTGCTAGAGACTCTTACTGACAATACCACCAGGTGTACCTATTCAGTGGCTACGTATCTGCTAGAGACTCTTGCTGAGGATACCACCAGCTGTACCTAGGCAGCGGCTACGTATCTGCTAGAGACTCTTACTGACAATACCACCAGGTATACCTATGCAGTGGCAAAGTATCTGCTAGAGACTTTTACTGAGAGTACCACCAGGTGTACCTAGGCAATGGCTAATTATCTGCTAGAGACTCTTACTGAAAATACCATCATGTGTACCTAGGCATTGGCTAAGTATCTGCTAGAGATTCTTTCTGAGGATACCACCAGGTGTACCTAGACAGTGGCTCAGCATCTGTTAGAGACCCTTACTGAGGATGCCACCAGGTATACCTAGGCAGTGGCTATGTCTCTGCTAGAGACTCTTACTATTGATACCACCAGGTGTACCTAGGCAGCGACTACATATCTGCTAGAGACTCTTACTGTGGATACCACCAGGTGTACCTAGGCAGCGGCACTGTATCTGCTAGAGACTCTTATGAGGACACCAACAGGTGTACCTAGGCAGCGGTTACGTATCCACTAGAGACTCTTACTGAGGATACCACCAGTTGTACCTAGGCAACGGCTATGTATCAGCTAGAGACTCTTACTGAGAATACCACCAGGTGTACCTTGGCAGTGGCTAAGTATCTGCTAGAGACTCTTACTGAGGATACCACCAGGTGTACCTTGGGAGTGGCTAAGTATCTGCTAGAGACACTTAATGAGGATACCAGCAGGTGTACCTAGGCAGTGGCTAAGTATCTGCTAGAGACTCTTAATGAGAATACCACCAGGAGTACCTAGGCAGTGGCTCCATATCTGCTAGAGATTCTTACTGAGGATGCCACCAGGTGTAGTATCTGCTAGAGACTCTTAATGAGAATACCACCAGGAATACCTAGGCAGTGGCTCCATATCTGCTAGAGATTCTTACTGAGGATGCCACCAGGTGTACCTAGGCAGTGGTTAAGTATCTGCTAGACACTCTTACTGAGAATACCACCAGGTGTAACTAGGCAGCATCTACATATCTGCTAGAGACTCTTACTGAGGATTCCACCAGGTGTACCTAGGCAGCGGCTACGTATATGCTAGAGACTCTTACTGAGGATACCACAGGTGTACCTAAGCAGCAGCTAGGTATCTGCTAGAGACGCCTACTGAGAATACCAACAGGGGTACCTAGGCAGTGGCTACATATCTGCTAGAGACTCTTACTGAGAATACTACCAGGTGTACCTAGGCAGCAGCTATGTATCTGCTATGGACTGTTACTGAGGATTCCACCAGGTCTACCTAGGCACCTCCACAGACAGCAGCAGCTGAGAGAGATAAGGAGCCAACAGCAGAGGATGACTATGTCAAACAGAGGTGGATGCAATATGCCATAGCAGTAGCTAAGAGGTTGCAAATTCCGATAGTCTGGCTACATATGTTATAGAACACCTGAGCAGATACAGTCAGTAAATATGATGCACCAAACCAAACTAGGCCATGCTTACCTCTCCATGGCCTGAATAATCTATGCATCAGATGAAGGCAGCCCAAGACAGACACCCTTCCGGAGGCCAGAGCTCTGTTATCATCATTTGCACATGTGGGTGAGTAAGCTGCCCTACACAACTACTACTACAATATATACACAGATTAAGTACACAGTAAAAATTGTGATGAAACACAGGAAATCTAGAATTGCCTGCCCATTCAGTGTCTGGACACTCTGCATCAAATATAGGCATTAGAAATCACAGACTGTGCAGAGGGCAGAATACATTTATCATCATCATCTGAAATTGTGGGGGGTACAGAAGCATATGTCATTCATAGGGAGGTGTGAGACCTGAGGTGTAACAGAACAATTATGTGCACTTAAAGCCAGTGTGTCAAAGTTTGTGATGTTTGGCTAATGTGTGGAAGTCCCTGGTGAAGTGTATGTGTCTGTAAGGTGTCATTGGTTTTGTGTGTGTGTGTGTGTGTGTGTGTGTGTGTGTGTGTGTGTGTGTGTGTGTGTGTGTGTGTGTGTGTGTGTGTGTGTGTGTGTGTGTGTGTGTGTGTGTGTGTGTGTGTATGTGTGTGTGTGTGTGTGTGTGGGTGTGTGTGGGTGCATGTGGGTGCGTGTGTGTGCATGTGTGTGCATGTGTGGTGTGTGTGTGTGTGTGTGTGTGTGTGTGTGTGTGTGTGTGTGTGTGTGTGTGTGTGTGTGTGTGTGTGTGTGTGTGTGTGTGTGTGTGTGTGTGTGTGTGTGTGTGTGTGTGTTATATATGTATATATATATATATATATATATATATATATATATATATATATATATACGCTCTGGCATATGGGACAGATCTGAGCCATGCATGAATGGAGATCTCCTTTGTCTTGCCTTCCCCTGCCCAAGAGAACTGCTTCTGCCAGGAGTGCACTGGATGTTCCATGATCCTGGCTACAAGTCAGTCTTCTACCTGAGCATGAATGGTGTTTACTGTATGAAGTACCAGTACCACCACGTCTAAGGCAATGACCATGTGTATGATATCTCCTGGATGTGGACACATTCACAACTGATGTAGTGATGGAAGTGCTACCACACTGGCTAACATCTGAGGAAGTAGCGGATGACCAGCCTCATTGATGTTGCCTCTCCACCAACAGACATCCCAGAGGAGACACTGCATGGCCCAGCATATCATTCATCTTGCTCAGCAAGTCACACACATGGCATATGCAGTTTCATATGTTAGTATTCACAACCTACAGTAGTTTCAGAACTTCTTCCTAGACCCCTGTGGGACTCACGCACATACATTGGGTGGCAGCTACCAACATACCAACCTCAAGGAAAGGTGATAACCATGCCTCCTGTAAAGACCTCCAGCATCCCTCCTGTGTGGTACTTCCTACCAAAATGGCTAGAGACAGACTTGAGCATGTCAGCACTTGTGTCCTTCATACTACACTGATCTACATAGTCGCCATCAAACCTATCCACTCTCACTCTTAGATAGTGCTGTGCGAGGGGTATGCACAGGCAGATGGACAGTGGTCATGGTGTGGAGAAGGGATGTGGTGCCCCGTTATCCCCACCATCATCATCACAGGCTAAGGATCCCCAACATCAGATGGGGGTAGTTCCACACTGCTGGTAGCAGAAAATAGTTCACCTTAAAATGCACATAAAAAAGTAAGTATGCAAATAAATAATAAAATACCTAGTATACATAAGCCCAAACACTACAAACACACATGCAAGTGCTATAGTTTCAATTACTAATGACAATACTGCTACATGTAAGTATGGCCATACTCTGTACAGATCGATGCCAGATGTACCTATATGCAATAGTTCATGTATGTATTACAAGCACTCACGTGAGTAACAGCTGCAAAGAGGGAACTTAGTAAAGGTAGGACTACATAGACTACATACCTGGGGCATCACTAGTTGAAATTCTCTGTGGCCTGTCCATACATTCCCAACACCCAACACTACACCGTAAAATTCTGAGGAGGTGTCAATGCCCCTGACTGATGCCAGGAACTCTACAATGTTGGTTAGTGGCAGTACAGTTGACAGCCCACCACCTGTAGCCTTCCGCTCTGGTGCCACGGCCTCCATTCTGTTGATGTCCCTAAGTACCATATCACAGGCACTAGGCTGGACCATGTTATAATTACAGCAATGGCCACTGACAGCATTCACATTGTCAATCACCTGCTGCCAGACACAGTCATAGAAGGGCTTGTTATAGCTTGCACTGCATTGAGCCATCCACTATAGAGATGGAGGATCTGTGGTATCAGGCCATTATCAGCATCTGGAAAATGAGGCTTGTGTGTGGATGTGCCCTCAGTAGCCTTCATGTTAGGCATAACCTTGTTGCTATGGAAAGCAAAATGTATATCAAAAGTCAGGTTTCTACACTGGTAGTACACAAAATGTAACAGTTATGAAATATATACAAATATGCTCTCATGCAATGCAATGCTATGGTCTAACACAAACATGGCTGTATCCTAAAAATACATCCACCAGTCTAAAGTCCAAATGAATGTGTACACAACTCCTCATTCTTCCTTATAAAAACACTTATTATGTGCAAGAGTGTCAAGTTATCAGACACATAACCTTTTAAGTATACCATCAATATAAAATGGAGCACACAGAACCTAAAATAGCCTTTAAAACAATTATACATACATTTTGATTTGTGCAGCATTGCAGTGGCACATGTCAGAAGGTGTTTCTCCCTACAAAAAATTGTGCACTGCACTAACGGACTACTAAAGGTTATGGACATGTGTGTTGTACTGTATTAGTTAATGACATTTTTATGACTTTTAAATTTATCTTAAACAATCCAGGTATACAACACAAGCGAAAATAAAGGTCAACATTGTACAGTGATGCAGTTGCATGCATCGAGACTTATTATGAGAATTCTATAGGTCAGGATCAATTGTCAAAACATTTTTCCTTCAACAAAAAGGGAAGAAAATCATCTTCCACAGAGTACTTGATGGCCCCTATGCCATGTTGTACTTATATGGTATAGATAACTCCATCTGGGCATGTGGACAATGTTAATTAGTTCTCAAGTCATTATAATTTCTGAATCCCTCTCTGTGCATGACGGGTAAGCATTGTGTTGGGGACTACAAGATGCTGTGTACATACTTGAGAAGTAAAGGAGTGGTGATTAACAATCTGTCAAGTTAATACCTTCCAAGTGTGCCTCTTTAAGAGTCATGGTCAGTCAATGATATGTTAAAGATCCATGCTCATGGAAGGGTGTGTCACACATGTGACTGATATAAATATGTTTAAGTAAAATACACAGAGGGAAATATGACTGAAGTTTGATCCACATATTGGCCATGTCATCTAAAATTTATGTGGGGTGGTGCTGGGGAAAAACTCCAGACATGGGTGTTGATTTTTAATATGAGAATGATATATCTAACCATCTAAAGTTGGATTACCTAGTGAGCTTATATTCACAGTCAAAAGCAGTGGGAGGGACATATTCTATGCTTCAGCACATTCATTGGACAAAGCATAACACAAGTAATACTTTGTGTGAATTTTATAAGCATGCCATCCAAAATGTGGTTGTACCCTCTGAGTGATTTTCAGTCTTATTTCTGCCCTGTCTTCCCATTATCACACTGTAATCTATTCCATAAAAATACATACACATGCCCAAATAATGCATTGCAATATAAAGTCCCATTTCAGAAGTAAAAGAATACATACACATGCCCAAATAGTGCATTGCGATATAAAGTCCCATTTCATAAGTAAAAGAATACATTCACATGCCCAAATAGTGCATTGCAATATAAAGTCCCATTTCATAAGTAAAAGAATACATACACATGCCCAAATAGTGCATTGCAATATAAAGTCCCATTTCATAAGTAAAAGAATACATACACATGCCCAAATAGTGCATTGCGATATAAAGTCCCATTTCATAAGTAAAAGAATACATTCACATGCCCAAATAGTGCATTGCAATATAAAGTCCCATTTCAGAAGTAAAAGAATACATACACATGCCCAAATAATGCATTGCAATATAAAGTCCCATTTCAGAAGTAAAAGAATACATACACATGCCCAAATAGTGCATTGCGATATAAAGTCCCATTTCATAAGTAAAAGAATACATTCACATGCCCAAATAGTGCATTGCAATATAAAGTCCCATTTCATAAGTAAAAGAATACATACACATGCCCAAATAGTGCATTGCGATATAAAGTCCCATTTCATAAGTAAAAGAATACATTCACATGCCCAAATAGTGCATTGCAATATAAAGTCCCATTTCAGAAGTAAAAGAATACATACACATGCCCAAATAGTGCATTGCAATATAAAGTCCCATTTCAGAAGTAAATACACATGCCCAAATAATGCATTGCAATATAAAGTCCCATTTCAGAAGTAAAAGAATACATACACATGCCCAAATAGTGTATTGCAATATAAAGTCCCATTTCAGAAGTAAAAGAATACATACACATGCCCAAATAGTGAATTGCAATATAAAGTCCCATTTCAGAAGTAAAAGAATACATACACATGCCCAAATAGTGCATTGCAATATAAAGTCCCATTTCAGAAGTAAAAGAATACATACACATGCCCAAATAGTGTATTGCAATATAAAGTCCCATTTCAGAAGTAAAGAATACATACACATGCCCAAATAGTGCATTGCAATATAAAGTCCCATTTCAGAAGTAAAAGAATACATACACATGCCCAAATAGTGTATTGCAATATAAAGTCCCATTTCAGAAGTAAAAGAATACATACACATGCCCAAATCGTGTATTGCAATATAAAGTCCCATTTCAGAAGTAAAAGAATACATACACATGCCCAAATAGTGTATTGCAATATAAAGTCCCATTTCAGAAGTAAAAGAATACATACACATGCCCAAATAGTGCATTGCAATATAAAGTCCCATTTCAGAAGTAAAAGAATACATACACATGCCCAAATAGTGCATTGCAATATAAAGTCCCATTTCAGAAGTAAAAGAATACATACACATGCCCAAATAGTGTATTGCAATATAAAGTCCCATTTCAGAAGTAAAAGAATACATACACATGCCCAAATAGTGTATTGCAATATAAAGTCCCATTTCAGAAGTAAAAGAATACATACACATGCCCAAATAGTGCATTGCAATATAAAGTCCCATTTCAGAAGTAAAGAATACATACACATGCCCAAATAGTGCATTGCAATATAAAGTCCCATTTCAGAAGTAAAAGAATACATACACATGCCCAAATAGTGCATTGCAATATAAAGTCCCATTTCAGAAGTAAAAGAATACATACACATGCCCAAATAGTGTATTGCAATATAAAGTCCCATTTCAGAAGTAAAAGTACTTTCAAGTGTAATTGGCCCTGCTCTCGGTAAGTGGTTAATTGGCACATGTTGATGATGTGAAAAATCCATTCCAATGCAATTGGTGTATGGTTCTATTCCTGGCATAACTCTGTATTCCTTTTCAATGAATAACTGTCTCAGTTGAAAATGTTTTACATACATCTGTTACTTGTGCCTCACAGGTCTTGTATGCTGTGACTTCTTGAATGGCTAAACTAGCTAATACAATGGTAGTAAGTCTATATTAATGCGAATGTTGAGTATATAGCCAATACAATGGTAGTAAGTCTATTAATGTGAATGTTGAGTATATAGCCAATACAATGGTAGTAAATCTATATTAATGCGAATGTTGAGTATATAACCAATACAGTGGTAGGAAGTCTATATTAATGTGAATGTTGAGTATATAGCCAATACAATGGTAGTAAGTCTATTAATGTGAATTTTGAGTATATAGCCAATACAATGGTAGTAAGTCTATTAATGTGAATGTTGAGTATATAGCCAATACAATGGTAGTAAGTCTATATTAATGTGAATGTTGAGTATATAACCAATACAATGGTAGTAAGTCTATATTAATGTGAATGTTGAGTATATAACCAATACAATGGTAGTAAGTCTATATTAATGTGAATGTTGAGTATATAACCAATACAATGGTAGTAAGTCTATATTAATGTGAATGTTGAGTATATAACCAATACAATGGTAGTAAGTCTATATTAATGTGAATGTTGAGTATATAACCAATACAATGGTAGTAAATCTATATTAATGCGAATGTTGAGTATATAGCCAATACAGTGGTAGTAAGTCTATATTAATGTGAATGTTGAGTATATAGCCAATACAGTGGTAGTAAGTCTATATTAATGTGAATGTTGAGTATATAGCCAATACAATGGTAGTAAGTCTATATTAATGTGAATGTTGAATATTTGGCCAATACAATGGTAGTAAGTCTATATTAATGTGAATGTTGAGTATACAGGTATTGCTACATGTCCTTAAATTAAAACCTTCATCATACAAATCACATACATATTCACAGTCAGAACCTTTATCCATTAGTAATTATTTCAGAAGAAAGTTACTTATGTAGTCTTAAAGGAGTTATAGAACACAACAAATCTGTGTGTACATATTCAAATGCTCTGTGAGAGTAAAGCTGTTTGTCATCAGTTTCTCTTGGGAAAGGATAGTTCAGATCCCGTGACAAAAACGCAGAAAATCCTTATGCATTTACAAAGACTTTGCCATCGGTCATGCACCTAAGTGTGGCATCAGTGCGCACCAATTAGCATACTGGACAAAGACAAGTGATAGCAGAAGGGTCATTTCCCAGTAACTACATTAATGCCTCAACATTTTAATGATGTGTGGGCTCAGGCCATGAATCCATGCAAGAAATATTATTATTTTAATGTTTTCTTTTGTCGGTATGCATGTAATCATTTTATAATATTTTTACAGTGCTGCTAAGCAAATGTCTTCAAGAAAATATTATATTAATTCATCTCTAAGACTTTGCATGGCTCATTGTTATCATTTTTTGGACCACCTATTGCTGTATTACTTTATACATATTTTTTTCATTCTTACACGCTCATCCTGCCATCAGTTCACTTAAAAATGACAGCTGTGACATGTTCATCTGTGGCTTTGCAAGTAGATGTACACACATCAAGGGGTTGATTCGGGCTTGCAGGGGTTCAAGTCCAGCTTGCATTATGAAGTCATTTACAAACATATTTGACTGTAAGCAATGCTTATAGTACGAGCACTTCATGATACATTCTTTTTGAATATAGTTGCCCGTGTATTAACAATGAAGAAAGTATTGTGTACACATAAACCTTGATGCATACAAACAAAAGGAGTTAGTGGACAATATGCAACAGCTTGTATTCTTACATTCACTCATTATGTGATGTTAACATACATTTCATTTATGTGGATTGTACCTATGATATTCTTATTTATGTGTGTGTCAAACTGCTCACCTCAGCAAGTTAAAAAATATATATCTGTGCACATACTGTGGAATATAAAGCACATTTTCCAAAAAATACCCCCAAAGCAAACATATCTTTAAATATGTAAATGAAACCACAAAATATAGCTTTGCACACATGTCCTCAGTGGCATAATTGCCTAATACTCTTTTTGTGTTGATATACTTGGAATATGCATGGATTCGCATCCTCTTATATGCAGTAGCCATGGCACTTTCCACTACACCTTTCTTCCCTTAAAATAATAATGATGTTAAGTAAAACACAGTCATATTACATAAAGGCACCAAAAATGTCTTATAGACAAAAAATGCTATTTTTCAGGTCATTTGTTGCATGATAGTTGGTATAGAGCTGCATTGCTGGTTAGCAATGACCACAGGAAAATGGCAGTTTTTCTACTAGAAAAAAGTTAGAAAATTCCTATCCATGCTAAAATGTTGCCATTAGTCACAAAGCTGAGCCCGGCATCAATGTGCATCACTTAATATTTTGAACATAAAAAAAAAAAAAAATGCATAGAGAATCATTTCCCTGAAAATGTCTCGCTGGCTCAACATATTATTAAAGTAAAGAATCCCCTTATAGTGCAATAGGTACAGGGTTTGAATCCAATGAACTTAGTTTACAAGTACTACACCAATCTGCAGGTATGTTTATTTAATTTTATTTCTTGACATTTGTTACCTGTAATGTGTATCATCTTGCACTTTTTCTTTCACAGCTGAAGTGGCATATGTAGTTAAGGCTCTTTTTGCTTTCATATTAGCGGAATATGCATGGGTTCAAATCCTCTCATGTGCATTAACTATTGTAATGTTGTCAATATCATTTCCACCTTGAAATGAAGACTGCTTCTAGGTAAAACTTAATAACATCACAGCCATGCACCAAAACAAATTAAGAAGTAATATATATGATGCCATATGCACATTATTAAAATGTATGCTGTGTTGTTTATAATCCACTCAGTGCTGTTGCATATGTAACGTCTTTTTCAGTCATCCACACTTTTCTTGCTCTCACTTCACATACATGTAATGTCTGTTTCTCTGTGGCATTACCAGTGAATGCATAGTTCAATAGGTGATGAGGTTTGCTTCCAGGGGTTGGAGTTCAATGTGCCCTATGTAATCCATTTCAAAAAAGTTATTTTTTTTCTCTGTCTAAGCAATACAGTTTGTAATCCTATTAATGAACTACATCAGCACAATACAGAGAAATATCAGTTAGGAAACTGCATATTTGTGTGTAAGACTGTTAACTTCATGAATGTTATAACTCAGCCTTATGTGGATGCTAAGAAGTGGAAAATATCTAGTGAAACAAACTTGATATGTCACGCTTAACCAGTATGAGCTGGATTCACTGTGGAGAAAATATACAAACCAACACACATAGGCAAGTAGTACTGCCATGTTTTGTACATAAAATGGATGCTGTAGCCATATAGAATGCAGTACCTATATTCTGTTTTTCTGCCATCCTTTGCACAAATTTGGTTCTTCATTGTGGCCATCATTATGCACATGATGGCACATGCAAGACATATTTTAGTAGCCTGTTCCCTGTTATTTTTCCTGAGTTCTTTGAGGGGAAGACATGATGGATGAACGTGGACTAGTGCTCCATTTAGAGCACAAAGACAGTATGAGGAGAAGTTGCACATTTTTGTTTACCTCCATCTGAAGAATTAAAGCCAGAGGCTATTGCAGGGGGCTACACCAGGTCTCAGTACAAGGCAGACGCATGGAATAGCTTGGCCAAGGCTGCCACCCATGCAACTGGCATCTCACACATGGGGAAACAGTGTAATCACTGCTACAGTGACCTGACATGACGAAAAGTTAACCTTCTTCACAAATGGGAGGCAGATTATTACAGTCAGCCTTCCACCTGTGTATTGTAAGTATATCATCCTATACCTATGAACCTTCCACCTCTGTATTGTAAGTATATCATCCTATACCTATGAACCTTCCACCTCTGTATTGTAAGTATATCATCCTATACCTATGAACCTTCCACCTGTGTATTGTAAGTATATCATCCTATACCTATGAACCTTCCACCTGTGTATTGTAAGTATATCATCCTATACCTATGAACCTTCCACCTCTGTATTGTAAGTATATCATCCCATACCTATGAACCTTCCACCTGTGTATTGTAAGTATATCATCCTATACCTATGAACCTTCCACCTGTGTATTGTAAGTATATCATCCTATACCTATGAACCTTCCACCTGTGTATTGTAAGTATATCATCCTATACCTATGAACCTTCCACCTCTGTATTGTAAGTATATCATCCTATACATATGAACCTTCCACCTCTGTATTGTAAGTATATTATCCTATACCTATGAACCTTCCACCTGTGTATTGTAAGTATATCATCCTATACCTGTGAACCTTCCACCTGTGTATTGTAAGTATATCATCCTATACCTATGAACCTTCCACCTGTGTATTGTAAGTATATCATACTATACATATGAACCTTCCACCTCTGTATTGTAATTATATCATCCTATACCTGTGAACCTTCCACCTGTGTATTGTAAGTATATCATGCTATACCTATGAACCTTCCACCTCTGTATTGTAAGTATATCATCCTATACATATGAACCTTCCACCTCTGTATTGTAAGTATATTATCCTATACCTATGAACCTTCCACCTGTGTATTGTAAGTATATCATCCTATACCTGTGAACCTTCCACCTGTGTATTGTAAGTATATCATCCTATACCTATGAACCTTCCACCTGTGTATTGTAAGTATATCATCCTATACCTATGAACCTTCCAGCTCTGTATTGTAAGTATATCATCCTATACCTATGAACCTTCCACGTGTGTATTGTAAGTATATCATCCTATACCTATGAACCTTCCACCTGTGTATTGTAAGTATATCATCCTATACCTATGAACCTTCCAGCTCTGTATTGTAAGTATATCATCCTATACCTATGAACCTTCCACCTGTGTATTGTAAGTATATCATCCTGTACCTATGAACCTTCCAGCTCTGTATTGTAAGTATATCATCCTATACCTATAACCCTTCTAGCTCTGTATTGTAAGTATATCATCCTATACCTGTGAACCTTCCACCTGTGTATTGTAGGTATATCATCCTATACCTATGAACCTTCCACCTGTGTATTGTAAGTATATCATCCTATACCTATGAACCTTCCACCTGTGTATTGTAAGTATATCATCCTATACCTATGAACCTTCCACCTCTATATTGTAAGTATATCATCCTATACCTATGAACCTTCCACCTCTGTATTGTAAGTATATCATCCTATACCTATGAACCTTCCACCTCTGTATTGTAAGTATATCATCCTGTACCTATGAACCTTCCACCTGTGTATTGTAAGTATATCATCCTATACCTATGAACCTTCCACCTGTGTATTGTAAGTATATCATCCTATACCTATGAACCTTCCACCTCTGTATTGTAAGTATATCATCCTATACCTATGAACCTTCCACCTCTGTATTGTAAGTATATCATCCTATACCTATGAACCTTCCACCTGTGTATTGTAAGTATATCATCCTATACCTATGAACCTTCCACCTCTGTATTGTAAGTATATCATCCTATACCTATGAACCTTCCACCTCTGTATTGTAAATATATCATCCTATACCTGTGAACCTTCCACCTCTGTATTGTAAGTATATCATCCTATACCTGTGAACCTTCCACCTCTGTATTGTAAGTATATCATCCTATACCTATGAACCTTCCACCTCTGTATTGTAAGTATATCATCCTATACCTATGAACCTTCCACCTCTGTTTTGTAAGTATATCATCCTATACCTATGAACCTTCCACCTCTGTATTGTAAGTATATCATCCTATACCTATGAACCTTCCACCTCTGTATTGTAAGTATATCATCCTATACCTATGAACCTTCCACCTGTGTATTGTAAGTATATCATCCTATACCTATGAACCTTCCACCTCTGTATTGTAAGTATATCATCCTATACCTCTGAACCTTCCACCTCTGTATTGTAAGTATATCATCCTATACCTGTGAACCTTCCACCTGTGTATTGTAAGTATATCATCCTATACCTGTGAACCTTCCACCTGTGTATTGTAAGTATATCATCCTATACCTATGAACCTTCCACCTCTGTATTGTAAGTATATCATCCTATACCTATGAACCTTCCACCTGTGTATTGTAAGTATATCATCCTGTACCTATGAACCTTCCACCTCTGTATTGTAAGTATATCATCCTATACCTATGAACCTTCCACCTGTGTATTGTAAGTATATCATCCTATACCTATGAACCTTCCACCTGTGTATTGTAAGTATATCATCCTATACCTGTGAACCTTCCAGCTCTGTATTGTAAGTATATCATCCTATACCTGTGAACCTTCCACCTCTGTATTGTAAGTATATCATCCTATACCTGTGAACCTTCCACCTCTGTATTGTAAGTATATCATCCTATACCTGTGAACCTTCCACCTCTGTATTGTAAGTATATCATCCTATACCTGTGAACCTTCCACCTCTGTATTGTAAGTATATCATCCTATACCTGTGAACCTTCCACCTCTGTATTATAAGTATATCATCCTATACCTATGAACCTTCCACCTGTGCATTGTAAGTATATCATCCTATACCTATGAACCTTCCAGCTCTGTATTGTAAGTATATCATCCTATACCTATGAACCTTCCACCTGTGTATTGTAAGTATATCATCCTATACCTATGAACCTTCCACCTCTGTATTGTAAGTATATCATCCTATACCTATGAACCTTCCACCTGTGTATTGTAAGTATATCATCCTATACCTATGAACCTTCCACCTGTGTATTGTAAGTATATCATCCTATACCTATGAACCTTCCAGCTCTGTATTGTACATATATCATCCTATACCTATGAACCTTCCACCTGTGTATTGTAAGTATATCATCCTATACCTGTGAACCTTCCACCTGTGTATTGTAATTATATCATCCTATACCTGTGATCCTTCCACCTGTGTATTGTAAGTATATCATCCTATACCTATGAACCTTCCACCTGTGTATTGTAAGTATATCATCCTATACCTATGAACCTTCCAGCTCTGTATTGTAAGTATATCATCCTATACCTATGAACCTTCCACCTGTGTATTGTAAGTATATCATCCTGTACCTATGAACCTTCCAGCTCTGTATTGTAAGTATATCATCCTATACCTATAACCCTTCTAGCTCTGTATTGTAAGTATATCATCCTATACCTGTGAACCTTCCACCTGTGTATTGTAGGTATATCATCCTATACCTATGAACCTTCCACCTGTGTATTGTAAGTATATCATCCTATACCTATGAACCTTCCACCTGTGTATTGTAAGTATATCATCCTATACCTATGAACCTTCCACCTCTATATTGTAAGTATATCATCCTATACCTATGAACCTTCCACCTCTGTATTGTAAGTATATCATCCTATACCTATGAACCTTCCACCTCTGTATTGTAAGTATATCATCCTGTACCTATGAACCTTCCACCTGTGTATTGTAAGTATATCATCCTATACCTATGAACCTTCCACCTGTGTATTGTAAGTATATCATCCTATACCTATGAACCTTCCACCTCTGTATTGTAAGTATATCATCCTATACCTATGAACCTTCCACCTCTGTATTGTAAGTATATCATCCTATACCTATGAACCTTCCACCTGTGTATTGTAAGTATATCATCCTATACCTATGAACCTTCCACCTCTGTATTGTAAGTATATCATCCTATACCTATGAACCTTCCACCTCTGTATTGTAAATATATCATCCTATACCTGTGAACCTTCCACCTCTGTATTGTAAGTATATCATCCTATACCTGTGAACCTTCCACCTCTGTATTGTAAGTATATCATCCTATACCTATGAACCTTCCACCTCTGTATTGTAAGTATATCATCCTATACCTATGAACCTTCCACCTCTGTTTTGTAAGTATATCATCCTATACCTATGAACCTTCCACCTCTGTATTGTAAGTATATCATCCTATACCTATGAACCTTCCACCTCTGTATTGTAAGTATATCATCCTATACCTATGAACCTTCCACCTGTGTATTGTAAGTATATCATCCTATACCTATGAACCTTCCACCTCTGTATTGTAAGTATATCATCCTATACCTCTGAACCTTCCACCTCTGTATTGTAAGTATATCATCCTATACCTGTGAACCTTCCACCTGTGTATTGTAAGTATATCATCCTATACCTGTGAACCTTCCACCTGTGTATTGTAAGTATATCATCCTATACCTATGAACCTTCCACCTCTGTATTGTAAGTATATCATCCTATACCTATGAACCTTCCACCTGTGTATTGTAAGTATATCATCCTGTACCTATGAACCTTCCACCTCTGTATTGTAAGTATATCATCCTATACCTATGAACCTTCCACCTGTGTATTGTAAGTATATCATCCTATACCTATGAACCTTCCACCTGTGTATTGTAAGTATATCATCCTATACCTGTGAACCTTCCAGCTCTGTATTGTAAGTATATCATCCTATACCTGTGAACCTTCCACCTCTGTATTGTAAGTATATCATCCTATACCTGTGAACCTTCCACCTCTGTATTGTAAGTATATCATCCTATACCTGTGAACCTTCCACCTCTGTATTGTAAGTATATCATCCTATACCTGTGAACCTTCCACCTCTGTATTGTAAGTATATCATCCTATACCTGTGAACCTTCCACCTCTGTATTATAAGTATATCATCCTGTACCTATGAACCTTCCAGCTCTGTATTGTAAGTATATCATCCTATACCTATGAACCTTCCACCTGTGTATTGTAAGTATATCATCCTATACCTATGAACCTTCCACCTCTGTATTGTAAGTATATCATCCTATACCTATGAACCTTCCACCTGTGTATTGTAAGTATATCATCCTATACCTATGAACCTTCCACCTGTGTATTGTAAGTATATCATCCTATACCTATGAACCTTCCAGCTCTGTATTGTACATATATCATCCTATACCTATGAACCTTCCACCTGTGTATTGTAAGTATATCATCCTATACCTGTGAACCTTCCACCTGTGTATTGTAATTATATCATCCTATACCTGTGAACCTTCCACCTGTATATTGTAAGTATATCATCCTATACCTGTGAACCTTCCACCTGTGTATTGTAAGTATATCATCCTATACCTGTGAACCTTCCACCTGTGTATTGTAATTATATCATCCTATACCTGTGAACCTTCCACCTGTGTATTGTAAGTATATCATGCTATACCTATGAACCTTCCACCTCTGTATTGTAAGTATATCATCCTATACATATGAACCTTCCACCTCTGTATTGTAAGTATATTATCCTATACCTATGAACCTTCCACCTGTGTATTGTAAGTATATCATCCTATACCTATGAACCTTCCACCTGTGTCTTGTAAGTATATCATCCTATACCTATGAACCTTCCACCTGTGTATTGTAAGTATATCATCCTATACCTATGAACCTTCCGCCTGTGTATTGTAAGTATATCATCTTATACCTATGAACCTTCCACCTGTGTATTGTAGGTATATCATCCTATTCCTATGAACCTTCCACCTGTGTATTGTAAGTATATCATCCTATACCTATGAACCTTCCACCTGTGTATTGTAGGTATATCATCCTATACCTATGAACCTTCCACCTCTGTATTGTAAGTATATCATCCTATACCTATGAACCTTCCAGCTCTGTATTGTAAGTATATCATCATATACCTGTGAACCTTCCACCTGTGTATGGTAAGTATATCACCCTATACCTATGAACCTTCCACCTCTGTATTATAAGTATATCATCCTATACCTATGAACCTTCCACCTGTGTATTGTAGGTATATCATCCTATACCTGTGAAACCACTAAATGGCATGGTGACAAACACTTCTTCCTTAGTCTCCTTCCTTATGTGCATCCCCTGCAGAGACTGAAGGAACCTGGATGTGCAACAGGGGGGATTGCAATGCTTCAGAGAGGTATGGGGTATGCATGGCTTCAGGTATTCCTGAGTGCAGTGTTTTTTGTAAAATTATTTGTCCCAATAGATAATAAAGTTTACAGAAATCAGGTCAAATGTAGTTGTCAGACAACTAACTTAGTATGCGTATTCTGAGTGTGCAAGCCTGTATCAGTAAGCTAAGCTCATGTTGTTCAAAGCTAATGTGAGGTAATGTCTGATGCCTATAGTTCCATTTTTCCAAACAGCAAATTTATTTACTATGAAGTTTATGTTGTGTATATTGAATAGCTTCTTCTTCTTTTCCTGGTTAGGGGTCACCACAGCAGACCACCTGTCCACCCATGATTGGCAGTGGAGTTTTATGGTGTTGAGTTGCCAGCCTGGTGTCCAACCTTCCACAGAAGGCACATACATACACACACACTCACACACTCACACCTAGGGCCAAATTAGAGTGTCCAATCCACCTAAAGCATGTCTGTGGGATGTGGGAGGAAACCAGAGCACCCGGAGGAAACCCACATAACCACAGGGAGGACATGCAGACTCCACACAGAAGGCACTCCAGCTGAGGATCGAACCTGAGAACCTCTTGCTGTGAGTTGGCAACGCTAACCACTGCACCACTGCGGCTGCCCCTTATATTGAATAGCTATACTCATAAATTATAATATCATGTCATCAGGTGAATTACAAAGTAAAATCAATTGCATCTGTACAACTATTTTATAATATGTATATTCCCTGTGGAATAGTTGCTACATATGAAAGACAATTGTATTATAGCAGCATTATAACAATGATTAATAGCCTAACACATTGATATCTGGATGCAATCAGTCGTAATAATGTATCCGGAATAGAGTCATTACTGTGACCTTAACATTAACGAAATATTTATAACACTTTTCTTTTATGTGTCTCCCCACTCCCTCCTCACTAACTTTTCTAACAGGGAGTTAGACTGACCACAGTGGCTCAGACTGCTGCCATCTACAGGTGACAGTGGCATGTCCACCACCAACAGCAGAGGCACCCAGCAATTGTGGGTCCCAACCTGCCAGTGTTGCCTCCATATCTCTCCCACTACCTGCACCAACTGCATCAGGTAGCTTTGCCCAAGAGGCTAGTGCATTGGTACCCACCTAGAACAGTGGCAATGGAAGTGGTGAAGATTTCAGCGCTGATGGAAGAGATCATGCACAAGAGCCTCAGTGTCCAAACTGACCTGATGCAAGAAATTCTCAACAGCATTTTCTCTGAGAAGCTGCCCTTTCCCCACTATAGTGTAATTTCAGAGCTGATATATATATATATATATATATATATATATATATATATATATATATATATATATATATATGTATATATATATATATAATTAGAAGGGGGTGTGGGGTGCAGGGGGACTTACTTCTGCAAAAAAAAAAAAAAAAACTCTTTAAGATCTTTTTCAGTAATTGTGTTTTCAAGCATTTGGCATTTGTGCTCAGTTTAGTTAGGTTTGATGTTTTGCTTGGTTAACCAAGCAACATTATATCTATATCTATATCTAGCTAGCTGTTATTAATTCATTCATTTATTTATTTCTCCAAAATAAGGAACTGTTCTCTCACTAGAAAAATGTCACCACCACCAATATTTGTACTGACCATGGTATACAGACAAACCAACTTCAGCAACAGGCTGTATTTATATCTTTAAGAGTGAAATAGAAATCTTAGTTTCATTTTGCACTTGAGTATCCATATCATCCCCTTAAAGTTTTACAATGAGCAATCAAAGTCATATAGAGTTAGGCCTTTTGATGCACTGATATCAAATGTAGAGTTTTAGAGACATTTCACAGTAGTAGTCTGGAGGTGACATTATATTAATTTTACATTAGAAGTATGTATATGACTTCTTTTCAGGGTAAGCAAACAAGTACATGTCTACAGTATACCTGTAAAGAAATAGAACTGCATTAAAATTAAAAAATCTTGCACATTTATCATAAATAGTGATTTTTTTTTGCCCTGGAGTTATGCTACTCCTGAAAAAAAAAATAGATGTGTATACAGTAGCCACATTATATGAAAATAATGTTGAATGTGTCTCAGTTCTTGAGATCACCAGTTAAGTGGATTCTGGGGATGAGGACTGAATACCTTTTCTGAGGAAATTGTGAGAAAAAAAATGAAGCAAAGTGGTCCTTTATTGGTAGATTGCATCACTAGGCCTATGGGGCCATTTGAAGGATTTTTTGCCATTCAGTTCACAACATACTACATGTGACTTTTTTCTAAATGAGAAACAGTAAATATCAAGTATTATTTAATTATTGTGATTTTACGACTTAATAAATACTTGTATCATATAAACGATATTCTGACACTTTACATGTTAAAAAAACAAACTTTTACAAGTGTGTGACAGCCCTTCTTTACCCAAGGAGCCTCAGTCCTCACCACTGACACCAGAGAAAGGCAGTCACTGAAAACAGGAACAGAGTTACACAGCATTTCACATGCAGCTCTCTGCATCAAGCACAATTTTCCCCAAGAGCACACAGGAAACACGGTCCACTGGGACTGGACTCTTTGTCTCTCTAGATCCCAGACAAGACCCACCTTGGAACAATATGTTCCAGTTCCAAGTATCTGATGCACACACTTGAATATTTGATTTTTCACATACATGCACACACACCTAGGCAAGGCTGACACAAATTCACCAGATATATCATCACTTCCCAGATGACAAGGTAGATTGCTGCCACCATCAAGATACTCTAAGGCTCTTACAAAGGTTAACCAATTATACTGTGTTAAATTAATACTGATACAAATGGTAGAGTGTGACCGAAGCAGTAAGAATTATCAGAGTGGCCACAGTGTCACTAAAATAACCACAAGTACTCCCAAGATA